>NW_028138790.1:0-114344 GCF_964270905.1 Leucopleurus acutus | reverse complement strand
GCATGCGGGACCCTAGGAGCACATGAAATTAGACAAAGCACAAAGGATAAAAAAGGTTAGACTTGACTTTATTGCCCAGATTCTATTTTTATCTCCCAGGGATTTTTAATGGGCTTTGCTGGGGACAAACCCCTCCTCTGCCTTTTGTCCCGTTCCTCATTCTTGGAGTGCTGAGGGTGCAGACCCTTCTTCTGTAACTGCTGAGTGCTGAGTTGGGAGCCCTCATACCAAGGGGCGAGGGTCAGAGCTTCTCCCCAGCAGCCTCCAGGTGACGTTGATTGTCCCCAGGCCCCCTGCCTCCCTGCTCGTCCACCTGAGCACCAGCATTGGAAGCGTTATAGATTCTAATGACCTTTAAGGGTCCAGGAAAGAGATGTGCAGAGACGCTGTGGGGGCCGGTTTCACCCCGCCCCACATTTGTTCGGCCACCTTAGGCTGACCGTTTCTGCCAGCCTAGATGCTCTGACCAGTAGTCTGCGCTTTCTTCAATTAGGCCCCTGAATTAACGTACAAACAGCACCAGGTGTCAGAGCCCTGCCCGCTCAACTCCCAGACAGTCCAGGGTCAGTGGTGATCAAGGACCATGATGGCCACTGAGTCAACAGCCTTTTGAAGTAAACAGGAGTCCAGCCAGTCTTATTGGCCACCATCATCACGGTGTCTGTAGGCTTTTCTATGGTGACAGTGTGATATACGGTTCCCCCGCCAAGATTATTAGCTCCCCTCTGGGTGCAGTAAGTCCTGCAAGCAGTAGTCTACTCTTTTGGGACACACTCTTGTTGTTTTATGAGAGAAACTCCAGGTCAAGTGATGTTCACACGAGTCGTCATGGTGTCCTGTTGCCCCCGGTTATCTCTCTGGATGTTGGAGTTGGAGGGCCTCCTCACTCGAGGTTGGTGTGCCCACGGAGCAAACCCTGCAACTTCAGGGCATGGTTGGTGGTTAGGATCACCACGTGGGGTCTTTTTCCCTTAGGAGGGAGGTGGCCTTTTGGGTTGCTGATTTCCAGGTTTTTAGATACCGCCAGTATCTTGTCCAGATGCGGCAGTGGGCCAAGCCCCTTGGTGACCGTAGTTTATCCTACCTGGATGGCATTCTTGCATTGTTCCATTTCAAGTGGTCCCAGTTTTTGCACTAATTCTCCAATGGCGATTCACCTTTCACCGGGAATGTAAAGGTCAAAGGGTTTAGCTAAATTAGGGAGTTCCAGGGCAAGGGTCTGAATTGACTGCTCTTTCCATTCTTGAAAGGCCACTTCTGGATTCTATTCAAAAGGATCATCATCTTTTCCTTTCAGTGTTTCATATAGAGGCCCAGCTAGTAGACTGTAGTTAGGGATCCAGAAGCAGCAAACCCTGGCCTCCCCAGGAACCCCTAAGCTGTCTTCTAGTTTTAGAAAGGAGTAAGGCCGAAAATGGTTTCTTCCCTTTCCTGGGATGGGCTTCTCCGACCTTCTGTGAGAATGAAGCCCAGGCAGGTCACCGCAGTCTGTGATATTTGAGCTTTTTCTTGGACAACTTCTATCCTTTATTGGCTTGGTAGTTCAGAGGCCTCCTTAGTAGGGCTGGCGATCAGAATGTCGTCTGCGTACTGAAGGAGGGTTTCCTTTTCCAGAGGTAGAACTTTTAGGTCTTTAGCTAAGGTTTCCCCAAAGATGGTGTGGGAATTTTTGCACCCTTGGGGCAAGACGGCCCAGAAGTATTGTTTTAGTTGTATGTTGAGTCCTGCCACTCACAAGCCAAAATTTCTTGTGACTCTGGGACTAATGGAATACAAAAGAAGGCATCATTGAAGACTAATACAGAATACCATGTCCTGGTGGTTGGTAGAATGACCAGCAGGGTGTAGGAATTAGGAGCAACTGGAGGTATATCCTCGGTGGCTTCACTGACTGTCCTGACATCCTTTACCAGGTCCCCAGCAGCCCATGGGGCTCTCGTGGTCAGACCAATCCCAGAATATGGAGCTCACCTGGGCAGGTACCCCACCCCCACCCCAGCCCACGGGGCTCTCGTGGTCAGGCCCCTCCCAGGATACAGAGCTACCCTTGCAGGTACTGTGGCAGGGCTGGGCACACAGGAACCGTGCACATAGCCCTCATTGCAGAGCACCCCCAGCTCACCTGTCGCTCAGAGCTGACACAGAGCACCTCAGAGCAGAACTTGAACTAACAAACAGCAGCTGCGACAGGTCTGTGACCCTGGACATCACTCTGTGCGGCCTCCCTCCACCTGGTCTTCCAGAGACTTCCACTGCACCCAGGACACCAGGCCTCTGTCTCCAACCACCACCCACCCCTCCTCTCTCTGACTCCTGGGTTCCTCTCATTAGGAGAGGGTTTTCTTGAAGTTGTCTCCCACTCATGGGCCAGATAAAATGATTAGAAAACAAGCCAAAGCTGCAGCCCCTTGTCTATCCTGACTCTCAGGAGCCCACACCTGTTCCTTGGACCTGGCTGGTTCAGCAAGTTCCATTTTCTGCAACTGTGAGCCCCTGAGGGGTGATGATTGGCTGAGCTGGGCAGCCTTACCCTGCCGGCCAGCCCTCCCCAGGTGTGCCTGGGTTGAGATCAATATAAATACCACTCCAGGCAGCAAGAGCCCCTGCAGCCGTGCCTGACGCCATTTTCTCTGCCCTGTCAGCAGTCTCGGGGCTGGGCTGGTGGGAGGGAGTGAGAGGCCACGGCTTTGTGGGTGGCCCAGTGTGAGTGGGGCTCTGCTGGACTTTCTGTAGCAGTTGCCAGGCTGCCACCTGCTAAAGAAGAGGATGTGTCACCCATACCTGCTGCTGGAATTTCTCCCTGGGCAGAGGTGAGGAAGGAAAAAAGCAGTGGGGGCAGGGACAGGACGGGTATCTCAGGCAGGGAAATGGAAATCTTCCAGAAGAGCACCCAGGGCCAGGACCATCCTGGCTGGCCTGCAGGCACCAAGTCGGCCGGCATGCTGTCACTCGTGTGGCTCTATGTCCCTTCCTCTAGGCTTTCAAGTCCTTGTATATATTCAGGTGTTTTACCTGGGACGGGTGGGAATAGTTCAGCAGCAACTGGCCTGGGGCTCAGCTCACGTTTACTCACAGATGCCTCGGCACGGTGCCCCAGCTTTGCAATGAGGACGCTTGTTGCGTGGGGGCTGCTGGCTGAATGGGAGACGATTCCCCACCACTGACCAACTTCAGAATTGTTTACAACTGGAGCAAGTGCCCTGATACGGTTTTCCTCTGTGGAACTGGTGGGTTCTGTGTTTTTTTTCTCTTTTTCGTTTTTGGTTCAAGGTAGATTTTATTCCTCTTTTTTGTATTTACAGATAGAAGCATGGAAATAATTTATTCATATAAATACATGTATGTGAAGGGAATAATTGTTTTTTCTGTTTTATTTTTTAAATTTTATTTCTTTTCAATTTTGAATTTTATATTTTTATACAGCAGGTTCTTATTGGTTATCTATTTTATACATATAAATGTATACATGCCAATCCCAGTCTCTCAACTCCTCCCACCACAACCCCCCCAACAGCTTTCCCCCCTTGTTGTCCATACATTTGTTGTCTACATCTGTTGCTCTATTTATGCCTTGCAAAATGGTTAATCTGTACGGTTTTTCTAGGTTCCACATATATGCATGAATATACAAGATTTGTTTTTCTCTTTCTGACTTACTTCACTCTGTATGACAGTCTCTAGATCCATCGACGTCTCTACAAATGACCCAATTTCATTCCTTTTCATGACTTAGTAATATTCCATTTTATATATGTACCACAGCTTTATGCATTCGTCTGTCTGTGGGCATTTAGGTTGCTTCCATTACCTCGATATTGTAAATAGTGATGCAATGAACATTGTGGTGAATGTCTCTTTTTGATTTATGGTTTTGTCTGGGTATATGTCCAGTACTGGGATTGCTGTATCATATGGTAATTCTATTGTTAGTTTCTTAAGAAACTCCATATTGTTCTCCATAGTGAATGTAACAATTTATATTCCCAACAATAGTGGAAGAGGGTTCCTTTTCTCCACACCCTTTCCAGCATTTATTGTTTGTAGATTTTCTGATGATGCCCATTCTATCAGGTGTGAGGTGATACCTCATTGTTGAGTCCATTTTGTTGAGCAAGGGGTAGGTCTTGTCTATTACACATTTGGCTTATGGAACAGTATCTGTGCTAATGTCAAACTCTGGTTTTATGCAGCACCCCAACTCACCTTCCCCCTTAAACAAGCATAAGTTGGTTTTCTAAACTTGAGACCCTGTTCTGTTTTATAATTCAGTTCATGTGTAGCCAAGTTCACATTCCGTGAATTAGTGATATCTTATGGTTTCTTTTTCTGTGTGATTTATTTCAGTTAGAATCATCATACCTGAATCCACTCATTATGCTGCTACGGGCCTGATGACATAGATTTCATTGCTGAGTGATATTGCATTGTACGTAAGTACCACAACTTCTTTATCCATTTTTCACTTTCTGCGATATTGAACTTGTACCGTAAACGAGGTTCTTGTAAACAGAGCCGTCCCAAAATTTAGGGTGGCTGTGTCTTTTTGATTTTACTTTCCCTAAGCTACAGCACCATAAGTGGAAGTGCCCTAGGCTCTCTTGCATTGTTTTTTAGATGTTTCAGAAAACACCATACACTTCTCCCGAGTGGCTGTTGGCAATTTACATCGCGCCCATCAGCATAACAAGGCTCCCAGATCTCCATGGCCTGTCCTGCCTTTCTGGATTTTACACTTTTTTCAGATGGCCCTTTTGACCGGGGGGAAGTGAGACTTCATTGTAGTGCAGATTTCCTTTGCAAGCTTGCTTGGTTGGCCAAAAAGGACGTATGCGTTTTTTCCTGAATACATTCAGGAAAAAACGCATACGCCCTTTTTGTCCAAGTGCATCATTGTGGACATTCTGCCTCTTTTCCTATGCTTTAAATGCAATTCCAGTCTACCTCCTGAAATCGGTTTCCTGCAATTCTGCCCCGCTTTCAAGTTCTCTTGGCAACCTTACTTCAGTATATTTTTGGACGATAGCTGTCATTTATAACTCTGCAGGTTTGTGAATTACAGTGCCCCTGAGCTCCTTTCTTCAACTCGCTTTCTTGTGAGCTGGCTGCAACACCGCAGGATTGCTTCAGGCCCTAATCTGGTTCCGGCACGGCACGCTGAGCCTTTGGTTAATTCCTCTTCCTGGTGGGAAATGACAGTTAAATTTGCCCGTCCAGACACCTCCAGCTAGTCTCTCATTGGTTCTCCCTATTCCTGTTCATCTTCCGCAGAAATTGCAAACTGGGCCAAACAGGAGGTTAAAGGCACTGACTCTCCAAGTTGGGAGAGTGTTAGTAAAGCGTCTGGAATGTTGCACCCGAGTACCAGGGGACGAGAACTGAGACATATTGGAACACGTCTCCCGATCACACGGTTGATCATACTCTGGGTTCCACGTGCATGTTTTAGCTGAAGGCAGAATCCCTTAAACCTGGAGAGTTGAGACCCGTGGAATGGGTACCATGCAATATGAATTCAAAGGGTCTTCATTTGCTCACCGAACCTCTCCAATCCTATCACTGCTGCGTTTATGCCCCTGTACACACGCTTGATTCTCTTTCAGAGACATAGCAATCCATAGGTTTTAAGATACTTACTAGTCAGGTACATTCTTAGGCGTTTAATATGGGCTGTTGAGTCCATTTCGTTGAGCAAGGAGTAGCTCTTGTCTATTCCATATTTGGCTTAAGGAACTTTATCTGTGCTCATTTCAATCTCTGGTTTTATGCAGCACCCCAACTCACATTTCCCGTTAAGCAAGCAAAAGTTGGTTTTCTAAATTTGAGACCCTGTTCTGTTTTGTAATCCAGTTCCTGTGTAGCCAAGTTTACATTCCGTGTATTAGTGATATCTTATGATGTTTCTTTTTCTGTGTGACTTATTTCAGTTAGAATCATCATACCTGAATCCACTCATTATGCTGCTATGGGCCTGATGACATAGATTTCATTGCTGAGTGATATTGCATTGTACGTAAGTACCACAATTTCTTTATCCATTTTTCACTTTCAGTGATATTGAACTTGTACCGTAAACGAGGTTGTTGTAAACAGAGCCGTCCCAAACATTGGGGTGGCTGTGTCTTTTTGATTTTAATTTCCCTAAGCTATAGGACCATAAGTGGAAGTGCACTAGGCTCTGTTGCTTTGTTTTTTAGATGTTTCAGGAAACACCATACACTTCTCCCCAGTGGCTGTTGGCAATTTACATCCCGCCCATAGAATAACAAGGCTCCCAGTTCTCCATCGCATGTCCTGCCTTTCTGGATTTTACACTTTTTTCAGATGGTCTTTTTGACCGGGGGGAAGTGAGACTTCATTGTAGTGCAGATTTCCTTTGTAAGCTTGCTTGGTTGGCCAGAAAGGGCGTATGCGTTTTTTCCTGAATATATTCAGGAAAAAACGCATACGCCCTTTTTGGCCAAGTGCATCATTGTGGACGTTCTGCCTCTTTTCCTATGCTTTAAATGCAATTCCAGTCTACCTCCTGAAATCGGTTTCCTGCAATTCTGCCCCGCTTTCAAGTCCTCTTGGCAGCCTTACTTCAGTATATTTTTGGATGATAGCTGTCATTTATAACTCTGCAGGTTTGTGAATTACAGTGCCCCTGAGCTCCTTTCTTCAACTCGCTTTCTTGGGAGCTGGCCACAACACCACAGGATTGCTTCCGGCCCTAATCTGGTTCCGGCACGGCACGCTGAGCCTTTGGTTAATTCCTCTTCCTGGAGGGAAATGACAGTTAAATTTGCCCGTCCAGATACCTCCAGCTAGTCTCTCATTGGTTCTCCTTATTCCTGTTCATCTTCCGCAGAAATTGCATACTGGGCCAAACAGGAGGTTAAAGGCACTGACTCTCCAAGTCGGGAGAGTGTTAGTAAAGCATCTGGAATGTTGCACCCGAGTACCAGGGGACGAGAACTGAGACATATTGGAACACGTCTCCCGATCACACGGTTGATCATACTCTGGGTTCTACATGAATGTTTTAGCTGAAGGCAGAATCCCTTAAACCTGGAGAGTTGAGACCCGTGGAATGGGTACCATGCAATATGACTTCAAAGGGTCTTCATTTGCTCACCGAACCTCTCCAATCCTATCACTGCTGCGTTTATGCCCCTGTACACACGCTTGATTCTCTTTCAGAGACATAGCAATCCATAGGTTTTAAGATACTTACTAGTCAGGTACATTCTTAGGCGTTTAATATGGGGTGTTGAGTCCATTTCGTTGAGCAAGGAGTAGCTCTTGTCTATTCCATATTTGGCCTAAGGAACTTTATCTGTGCTCATTTCAATCTCTGATTTTATGCAGCACCCCAACTCACCTTTCCCCTTAAGCAAGCATAAGTTGGTTTTCTAAATTTGAGACCCTGTTCTGTTTTGTAATCCAGTTCCTGTGTAGCCAAGTTTACATTCCGTGTATTAGTGATATCTTATGATGTTTCTTTTTCTGTGTGACTTATTTCAGTTAGAATCATCATACCTGAATCCACTCATTATGCTGCTACGGGCCTGATGACATAGATTTCATTGCTGAGTGATATTGCATTGTACGTAAGTACCACAACTTCTTTATCCATTTTTCACTTTCTGCGATATTGAACTTGCACCCTAAACGAGGTTCTTGTAAACAGAGCCGTCCCAAACATTGGGGTGGCTGTGTCTTTTTGATTTTAATTTCCCTAAGCTATAGGACCATAAGTGGAAGTGCCCTAGGCTCCGTTGCTATGCTTTTTAGATGTTTCTCGTAGCACCATACACTTCTTCCCAGTGGCTCTTGGCAATTTACATACCGCCCATCAGCATAACAAGGCTCCCAGTTCTCCATGGCCTGTCCTGCCTTTCTGGTTTTTACACTTTTTTCAGATGGCCCTTTTGACCGGGGGGAAGTGAGACTTCATTGTAGTGCAGATTTCCTTTGCAAGCTTGCTTGGTTGGCCCAAAAGTGCGTATGCGTTTTTTCCTGAATACATTCAGGAAAAAACGCATACGCCCTTTTTGGCCAAGTGCATCATTGTGGACGTTCTGCCTCTTTTCCTATGCTTTAAATGCAATTCCAGTCTACCTCCTGAAATCGGTTTCCTGCAATTCTGCCGCGCTTTCAAGTCCTCTTGGCAGCCTTACTTCAGTATATTTTTGGATGATAGCTGTCATTTATAACTCTGCAGGTTTGTGAATTACAGTGCCCCTGAGCTCCTTTCTTCAACTCGTTTCTTGTGAGCTGGCCGCAACACCGCAGGATTGCTTCAGGCCCTAATCTTGTTCCGGCACGGCACGCTGAGCCTTTGGTTAATTCCTCTTCCTGGTGGGAAATGACAGTTAAATTTGCGCATCCAGACACCTCCAGCTACTCTCTCATTGGTTCTCACTATTCCTCTTCATCTTCCGCAGAAATTGCAAACTGGGCCAAATAGGAGGTTAAAGGCACTGACTCTCCAAGTCGGGAGAGTGTTAGCAAAGCGTCTGGAATGTTGCACCCGAGTACCAGGGGACGAGAACTGAGACATATTGGAACACGTCTCCCGATCACACGGTTGATCATACTCTGGGTTCCACATGCATGTTTTAGCTGAAGGCAGAATCCCTTAAACTTGGAGAGTTGATACCCGTGGAATTGGGTACCATACAATATGACTTCAAAGGGTCTTCATTTGCTCACCGAACCTCTCCAATCCTATCACTGCTGCGTTTATGCCCCTGTACACATGCTTGATTTTCTTTCAGAGACATAGCAATCCATAGGTTTTAAGATACTTACTAGTCAGGTACATTCTTAGGAGTTTAATATGGGGTGTTGAGTCCATTTCGTTGAGCAAGGTGTAGTTCTTGTCTATTCCATATTTGGCTTAAGGAACTTTATCTGTGCTCATTTCAATCTCTGGTTTTATGCAGCACCCCAACTCAGCTTTCCCCTTAAGCAAGCATAAGTTGGTTTTCTAAATTTGAGACCCTGTTCTCTTTTGTAATCCAGTTGCTCTGTAGCCTAGTTTACATTCCGTGCATTAGTGATATCTTATGATGTTTCTTTTTCTGTGTGACTTATTTCAGTTAGAATCATCATACCTGAATCCACTCATATTGCTGCTACGGGCCTGATGACATAGATTTCATTGCTGAGTGATATTGCATTGTACGTAAGTACCACAAATTCTTTATCCATTTTTCACTTTCTGCGATATTGAACTTGTACCGTAAACGAGGTTCTTGTAAACAGGGCCGTCCCAAACTGTGGGGTGGCTGTGTCTTTTTGATTTTAATTTCCCTAAGCTATAGGACCATAAGTGGAAGTGCCCTAGGCTCCGCTGCTATGTTTTTTAGATGTTTCAGGAAGCACCATACACTTCTCCCGAGTGGCTGTTGGCAATTTACATCCCACCCATCAGCATAACAAGGCTCCCAGTTTTCCATGGCCTGTCCTGCCTTTCTGGATTTTACACTTTTTTCAGATGGCCCTTTTGACTGGGGGAATTGAGACTTCATTGTAGTGCAGATTTCCTTTGCAAGCTTGCTTGGTTGGCCAAAAAGGGCGTATGCGTTTTTTCCTGAATACATTCAGGAAAAAACGCATACGCCCTTTTTGGCCAAGTGCATCATTGTGGACGTTCTGCCTCTTTTCCTATGCTTTAAATGCAATTCCAGTCTACCTCCTGAAATCGGTTTCCTGCAATTCTACCCTGCTTTCAAGTCCTCTTGGCAGCCTTCCTTCAGTATATTTTTGGACGATAGCTGTCTTTTATAACTCTGCAGGTTTGTGAATTTCAGTGCCCCTGAGCTTCTTTCTTCAACTCTCTTTCTTGTGAGCTGGCTGCAACACTGCAGTATTGCTTCAGGCCCTAATCTGGTTCCGGCACGGCACGCTGAGCCTTTGGTTAATTCCTCTTCCTGGTGGGAAATGAGAGTTAAATTTGCCCGTCCAGACACCTCCAGCTAGTCTCTCATTGGTTCTCCCTATTCCTGTTCATCTTCCGCAGAAATTGCAAACTGGGCCAAACAGGAGGTTAAAGGCACTGACTCTCCAAGTCGGGAGAGTGTTAGTAAAGCATCTGGAATGTTGCACCCGAGTACCAGGGAACGAGAACTGAGACATATTGGAACACATCTCCCGATCACACGGTTGATCATACTCTGTGTTCCACATGCATGTTTTAGCTGAAGGAAGAATCCCTTAAACCTGGAGAGTTGAGACCCGTTGAATGGGTACCATGCAATATGACTTCAAAGGGTCTTCATTTGCTCACCGAACCTCTCCAATCCTATCACTGCTGCGTTTATGCCCCTGTACACACGCTTGATTTTCTTTCAGAGACATAGCAATCCATAGGTTTTAAGATACTTACTAATCAGGTACATTCTTAGGCGTTTAATATGGGGTGTTGAGTCCATTTCGTTAAGTAAGGAGTAGCTCTTGTCTATTCCATATTTGGCTTAAGGAATTTTATCTGTGCTCATTTCAATCTCTGGTTTTATGCAGCACCCCAACTCAGCTTTCCCCTTAAGCAAGCATAAGTTGGTTTTCTAAATTTGAGACCCTGTTCTGTTTTGTAATCCAGTTCCTCTGTAGCCAAGTTTACATTCCGTGTATTAGTGATATCTTATGATGTTTCTTTTTCTGTGTGACTTATTTCAGGTAGAATCATCATACCTGAATCCACTCATTATGCTGCTACGGGCCTGATGACATAGATTTCTTTGCTGAGTGATATTGCATTGTACGTAAGTACCACAACTTCTTTATCCATTTTTCACTTTCTGCGATATTGAACTTGTACCGTAAACGAGGTTCTTGTAAACAGAGCCGTCCCAAACTTTGGGGTGGCTGTGTCTTTTTGATTTTAATTTCCCTAATCTATAGGTCCATTAGTGGAAGTGCCCTAGGCTCTGTTGCTTTGTTTTTTATATGTTTCAGGAAACACCATACACTTCTCCCTAGTGGTTGTTGGCAATTTACATCCGGCCCATCAGCATAACAAGGCTCCCAGTTCTCCATGGCCTGTCCTGCCTTTCTGGATTTTACACTTTTTTCAGATGGCCCTTTTGACTGGGGGGAAGTGAGACTTCATTGTGGTGCAGATTTCCTTTGCAAGCTTGCTTGGTTGGCCCAAAAGTGCGTATGCGTTTTTTCCTGAATACTTTCAGGAAAAAACGCATACGCCCTTTTTGGCCAAGTGCATCATTGTGGACGTTCTGCCTCTTTTCCTATGCTTTAAATGCAATTCCAGTCTACCTCCTGAAATCGGTTTCCTGCAATTCTGCCCCGCTTTCAAGTCCTCTTGGCAGCCTTACTTCAGTATATTTTTGGACGATAGCTGTCATTTATAACTCTGCAGGTTTGTGAATTACAGTGCCCCTGAGCTCCTTTCTTCAACTCGCTTTCTTGTGAGCTGGCCGCAACCCCGCAGGATTGCTTCAGGCCCTAATCTTGTTCCGGCACGGCACGCTGAGCCTTTGGTTAATTCCTCTTCCTGGTGGGAAATGACAGTTAAATTTGTGCATCCAGACACCTCCAGCTAGTCTCTCATTGGTTCTCCCTATTCCTGTTCATCTTCCGCAGAAATTGCAAACTGGGCTAAACAGGAGGTTAAAGGCACTGACTCTCAGAGTCGGGAGTGTGTTAGTAAAGCGTCTGGAATGTTGCACCCGAGTACCAGGGGACGAGAACTGAGATATATTGGAACACGTCTCCCGATCACACGGTTGATCATACTCTGTGTTCCACATGCATGTTTTAGCTGAAGGCAGAATCCCTTAAACCTGGAGAGTTGAGACCTGTGGAATGGGTACCATGCAATATGACTTCAAAGGGTCTTCATTTGCTCACCGAACCTCTCCAATCCTATCACTGCTGCGTTTATGCCCCTGTACACATGCTTGATTTTCTTTCAGAGACATAGCAATCCATAGGTTTTAAGATACTTACTAGTCAGGTACATTCTTAGGCATTAAATATGGGGTGTTGAGTCCATTTCGTTGAGCAAGGAGTAGTTCTTGTCTTTTCCATATTTGGCTTAAGGAACTTTATCTGTGCTCATTTCAATCTCTGGTTTTATGCAGCACCCCAACTCACCTTTCCCCTTAAGCAAGCATAAGTTGGTTTTCTAAATATGAGACCCTGTTCTGTTTTGTAATCCAGTTCCTGTGTAGCCAAGTTTACATTCCGTGTATTAGTGATATCTTATGATGTTTCTTTTTCTGTGTGACTTATTTCAGGTAGAATCATCATACCTGAATCCACTCATTATGCTGCTACGGGCCTGATGACATAGATTTCATTGCTGAGTGATATTGCATTGTACGTAAGTACCACAACTTCTTTATCCATTTTTCACTTTCTGTGATATTGAACTTGTACCGTAAACGAGGTTCTTGTAAACAGAGCCGTCCCAAACTTTGGGGTGGCTGTGTCTTTTTGATTTTAATTTCCCTAAGCTATAGGACCATAAGTGGAAGTGCCCTAGGCTCTGTTGCTTTGTTTTTTAGATGTTTCGGGAAATACCATACACTTCTCCCTAGTGGCTGTTGGCAATTTACATCCCGCCCATCAGCATAACAAGGCTCCCAGTTCTCCATGGCCTGTCCTGCCTTTCTGGATTTTACACTTTTTTCAGATGGCCCTTTTGAGTGGGGGGAAGTGAGACTTCATTGTAGTGCAGATTTCCTTTGCAAGCTTGCTTGGTTGGCCAAAAAGGGCGTATGCGTTTTTTCCTGAATATATTCAGGAAAAAACGCATACGCACTTTTTCGCCAAGTGCATCATTGTGGACGTTCTGCCTCTTTTCCTATGCTTTAAATGCAATTCCAGTCTACCTCCTGAAATCGGTTTCCTGCAATTCTGCCCCACTTTCAAGTCCTCTTGGCAGCCTTACTTCAGTATATTTTTGGACGATAGCTGTCATTTATAACTCTGCAGGTTTGTGAATTACAGTGCCCCTGAGCTCCTTTCTTCAACTCGCTTTCTTGTGAGCTGGCCGCAACACCGCAGTATTGCTTCAGGTCCTAATCTGTTTCCGGCACGGCACGCTGAGCCTTTGGTTAATTCCTCTTACTGGTGGGAAATGACAGTTAAATTTACTCGTCCAGACACCTCCAGCTAGTCTCTCATTGGTTCTCCTATTCCTGTTCATCTTCCGCAGAAATTGCAAACTGGGCGAAACAGGAGGTTAAAGGCACTGACTCTCCAAGTCGGGAGAGTGTTAGTAAAGCGTCTGGAATGTTGCACCCGAGTAACAGGGGACGAGAACTGAGACATATTGGAACACGTCTCCCGATCACACGGTTGATCATACTCTGGGTTCCACATGCATGTTTTAGCTGAAGGCAGAATCCTTTAAACCTGGAGAGTTGAGACCTGTGGAATGGGTACCATGCAATATGACTTCAAAGGGTCTTCATTTGCTCACCGAACTTCTCCAATCCTATCACTGCTGCGTTTATGCCCCTGTACACACGCTTGATTCTCTTTCGGAGACATAGCAATCCATAGGTTTTAAGATACTTACTAGTCAGGTACATTCTTAGGCGTTTAATATGGTGTGTTGAGTCCATTTCGTTGAGCAAGGAGTAGCTCTTGTCTATTCCATATTTGGCTTAAGGAACTTTATCTGTGCTCATTTCAATCTCTGGTTTGATGCAGCACCCCAACTCAAATTTCCCCTTAAGCAAGCATAAGTTGGTTTTCTAAATTTGAGACCCTGTTCTGTTTTGTAATCCAGTTCCTGTGTACCCAAGTTTACATTCCGTGTATTAATGGTATCTTATGATGTTTCTTTTTCTGTGTGACTTATTTCAGTTAGAATCATCATACCTGAATCCACTCATTATGCTGCTATGGGCCTGATGACATAGATTTCATCGCTGAGTGATATTGCATTATACGTAAGTACCACAACTTCTTTATCCATTTTTCACTTTCTGCGATATTGAACTTGTACCGTAAACGAGGTTCTTGTAAACAGAGCCGTCCCAAACTTTGGGGTGGCTGTGTCTTTTTGATTTTAATTTCCCTAAGCTATAGGACCATAAGTGGAAGTGCCCTAGGCTCTGTTGCTTTGTTTTTTAGATGTTTCAGGAAACACCATACACCTCTCCCGAGTGGCTGTTGGCAATTTACATCCCGCCCATCAGCATAACAAGGCTCCCAGTTCTCCATGGCCTGTCCTGCCTTTCTGGATTTTACACTTTTTTCAGGTGGCCCTTTTGACCGGGGGGAAGTGAGACTTCATTGTAGTGCAGATTTCCTTTGCAAGCTTGCTTGGTTGGCCAAAAAGGGCGTATGCGTTTTTTCCTGAATATATTCAGGAAAAAACGCATACGCCCTCTTTGGCCAAGTGCATCATTGTGGACGTTCTGCCTCTTTTCCTATGCTTTAAATGCAATTCCAGTCTACCTCCTGAAATCGGTTTCCTGCAATTCTGCCCCGCTTTCAAGTCCTCTTGGCAGCCTTACTTCAGTATATTTTTGGACGATAGCTGTCATTTATAACTCTGCAGGTTTGTGAATTACAGTGCCCCTGAGCTCCTTTCTTCAACTCGCTTTCTTGTGAGCTGGCCGCAACACCGCAGGATTGCTTCAGGCCCTAATCTGGTTCCGGCACGGCACGCTGAGCCTTTGGTCAATTCTTCTTCCTGGTGGGAAATGAGAGTTAAATTTGCCCGTCCAGACACCTCCAGCTAGTCTCTCATTGGTTCTCCCTATTCCTGTACATCTTCCGCAGAAATTGCAAACTGGGCCAAACAGGAGGTTAAAGGCACTGACTCTCCAAGTCGGGAGAGTGTTAGTAAAGCATCTGGAATGTTGCACCCGAGTACCAGGGGACGAGAACTGAGACATATTGGAACACGTCTCCCGATCACACGGTTGATCATACTCTGGGTTCCACGTGCATGTTTTAGCTGAAGGAAGAATCCCTTAAACCTGGAGAGTTGAGACCCGTGGAATGGGTCCCATGCAATATGACTTCAAAGGGTCTTCATTTGCTCACCGAACCTCTCTAATCCTATTACTGCTGCGTTTATGCCCCTGTACACACGCTTGATTTTCTTTCAGAGACATAGCAATCCATAGGTTTTAAGATACTTACTAGTCAGGTACATTCCTAGGCGTTTAATATGGGGTGTTGAGTCCATTTCGTTGAGCAAGGAGTAGTTCTTGTCTATTCCATATTTGGCTTAAGGAACTTTATCTGTGCTCATTTCAATCTCTGGTTTTATGCAGCACCCCAACTCACCTTTCCCCTTAAGCAAGCATAAGTTGGTTTTCTAAATTTGAGACCCTGTTCTGTTTTGTAATCCAGTTCCTGTGTACCCAAGTTTACATTCCGTGTATTAGTGGTATCTTATGATGTTTCTTTTTCTGTGTGACTTATTTCAGTTAGAGTCATCATACCTGAATACACTCATTATGCTGCTACGGGCCTGATGACATAGATTTCATTGCTGAGTGATATTGCATTATACGTAAGTACCACAACTTCTTTATCCATTTTTCACTTTCTGCGATATTGAACTTGTACCGTAAACGAGGTTCTTGTAAACAGAGCCGTCCCAAACTTTGGGGTGGCTGTGTCTTTTTGATTTTAATTTCCCTAAGCTATAGGACCATAAGTGGAAGTGCCCTAGGCTCTGTTGCTTTGTTTTTTAGATGTTTCAGGAAACACCATACACCTCTCCCGAGTGGCTGTTGGCAATTTACATCCCGCCCATCAGCATAACAAGGCTCCCAGTTCTCCATGGCCTGTCCTGCCTTTCTGGATTTTACACGTTTTTCAGGTGGCCCTTTTGACCGGGGGGAAGTGAGACTTCATTGTAGTGCAGATTTCCTTTGCAAGCTTGCTTGGTTGGCCAAAAAGGGCGTATGCGTTTTTTCCTGAATATATTCAGGAAAAAACGCATACTCCCTTTTTGGCCAAGTGCATCATTGTGGACGTTCTGCCTCTTTTCCTATGCTTTAAATGCAATTCCAGTCTACCTCCTGAAATCGGTTTCCTGCAATTCTGCCCCGCTTTCAAGTCCTCTTGGCAGCCTTACTTCAGTATATTTTTGGACGATAGCTGTCATTTATAACTCTGCAGGTTTGTGAATTACAGTGCCCCTGAGCTCCTTTCTTCAACTCGCTTTCTTGTGAGCTGGCCGCAACACCGCAGGATTGCTTCAGGCCCTAATCTGGTTCCGGCACGGCACGCTGAGCCTTTGGTCAATTCTTCTTCCTGGTGCGAAATGAGAGTTAAATTTGCCCGTCCAGACACCTCCAGCTAGTCTCTCATTGGTTCTCCCTACTCCTGTACATCTTCCGCAGAAATTGCAAACTGGGTCAAACAGGAGGTTAAAGGCACTGACTCTCCAAGTCGGGAGAGTGTTAGTAAAGCATCTGGAATGTTGCACCCGAGTACCAGGGGACGAGAACTGAGACATATTGGAACACGTCTCCCGATCACACGGTTGATCATACTCTGGGTTCCACGTGCATGTTTTAGCTGAAGGAAGAATCCCTTAAACCTGGAGAGTTGAGACCCGTGGAATGGGTACCATGCAATATGACATCAAAGGGTCTTCATTTGCTCACCGAACCTCTCCAATCCTATCACTGCTGCGTTTATGCCCCTGTACACACGCTTGATTTTCTTTCAGAGACATAGCATTCCATCGGTTTTAAGATACTTACTAGTCAGGTACATTCTTAGGCGTTTAATATGGGGTGTTGAGTCCATTTCATTGAGCAAGGAGTAGTTCTTGTCTATTCCATATTTGGCTTAAGGAACTTTATCTGTGCTCATTTCAATCTCTGGTTTTATGCAGCACCCCAACTCACCTTTCCCCTTAAGCAAGCATAAGTTGGTTTTCTAAATTTGAGACCCTGTTCTGTTTTGTAATCCAGTTCCTGTGTACCCAAGTTTACATTCCGTGTATTAGTGGTATATTATGATGTTTCTTTTTCTGTGTGACTTATTTCAGTTAGAATCATCATACCTGAATCCACTCATTATGCTGCTATGGGCCTGATGACATAGATTTCATTGCTGAGTGATATTGCATTGTACGTAAGTACCACAACTTCTTTATCCATTTTTCACTTTCTGCGATATTGAACTTGTACCGTAAATGAGGTTCTTGTAAACAGAGCAGTCCCAAATTTTCGTGTGGCTGTGTCTTTTTGATTTTAATTTCCCTAAGCTATAGGACCATAAGTGGAAGTGCCCTAGGCTCTGTTGCTTTGTTTTTTAGATGTTTCAGGAAACACCATACACCTCTCCCGAGTGGCTGTTGGCAATTTACATCCCGCCCATCAGCATAACAAGGCTCCCAGTTCTCCATGGCCTGTCCTGCCTTTCTGGATTTTACACTTTTTTCAGGTGGCCCTTTTGACCGGGGGGAAGTGAGACTTCATTGTAGTGCAGATTTCCTTTGCAAGCTTGCTTGGTTGGCCAAAAAGGGCGTATGCGTTTTTTCCTGAATATATTCAGGAAAAAACGCATACGCCCTTTTTGGCCAAGTGCATCATTGTGGACGTTCTGCCTCTTTTCCTATGCTTTAAATGCAATTCCAGTCTACCTCCTGAAATCGGTTTCCTGCAATTCTGCCCCGCTTTCAAGTCCTCTTGGCAGCCTTACTTCAGTATATTTTTGGACGATAGCTGTCATTTATAGCTCTGCAGGTTTGTGAATTACAGTGCCCCTGAGCTCCTTTCTTCAACTCGCTTTCTTGTGAGCTGGCCGCAACACCGCAGGATTGCTTCAGGCCCTAATCTGGTTCCGACATGGCACGCTGAGCCTTTGGTCAATTCTTCTTCCTGGTGCGAAATGAGAGTTAAATTTGCCCGTCCAGACACCTCCAGCTAGTCTCTCATTGGTTCTCCCTATTCCTGTACATCTTCCGCAGAAATTGCAAACTGAGCCAAACAGGAGGTTAAAGGCACTGACTCTCCAAGTCGGGAGAGTGTTAGTAAAGCATCTGGAATGTTGCACCCGAGTACCAGGGGACGAGAACTGAGACATATTGGAACACGTCTCCCGATCACACGGTTGATCATACTCTGGGTTCCACGTGCATGTTTTAGCTGAAGGAAGAATCCCTTAAACCTGGAGAGTT
Organism: Leucopleurus acutus; assembly: GCF_964270905.1. NCBI lineage: Eukaryota > Metazoa > Chordata > Mammalia > Artiodactyla > Delphinidae > Leucopleurus > Leucopleurus acutus. Next base: position 96,229 of record NW_028138790.1, on the reverse strand, counting down.
GAGACCCGTGGAATGGGTCCCATGCAATATGACTTCAAAGGGTCTTCATTTGCTCACCGAACCTCTCCAATCCTATCACTGCTGCGTTTATGCCTCTGTACACACGATTGATTTTCTTTCAGAGACATAGCAATCCATAGGTTTTAAGATACTGAGTAGTCAGGTACATTCTTAGGCGTTTAATATGGGGTGTTGAGTCCATTTGGTTGAGCAAGGAGTAGTTCTTGTCTATTCCATATTTGGCTTAAGGAACTTTATCTGTGCTCATTTCAATCTCTGGTTTATGCAGCACCCCAACTCACCTTTCCCCTTAAGCAAGCATAAGTTGGTTTTCTAAATTTGAGACCCTGTTCTGTTTTGTAATCCAGTTCCTGTGTACCCAAGTTTACATTCCGTGTATTAGTGGTATCTTATGATGTTTCTTTTTCTGTGTGACTTATTTCAGTTAGAATCATCATACCTGAATCCACTCATTATGCTGCTACGGGCCTGATGACATAGATTTCATTGCTGAGTGATATTGCATTGTACGTAAGTACCACAAATTCTTTATCCATTTTTCACTTTCTGCGATATTGAACTTGTACCGTAAACGAGGTTCTTGTAAACAGAGCCGTCCCAAACTTTGGGGTGGCTGTGTCTTTTTGATTTTAATTTCCCTAAGCTATAGGACCATAAGTGGAAGTGCCCTAGGCTCTGTTGCTTTGTTTTTTAGATGTTTCAGGAAACACCATACACCTCTCCCGAGTGGCTGTTGGCAATTTACATCCCGCCCATCAGCATAACAAGGCTCCCAGTTCTCCATGGCCTGTCCTGCCTTTTTGGATTTTACACTTTTTTCAGGTGGCCCTTTTGACCGGGGGGAAGTGAGACTTCATTGTAGTGCAGATTTCCTTTGCAAGCTTGCTTGGTTGGCCAAAAAGGGCGTATGCGTTTTTTCCTGAATATATTCAGGAAATATATATTCAGGAAAATATATTCAGGAAAAAAATATATTCAGGAAAAAACGCATACGCCCTTTTTGGCCAAGTGCATCATTGTGGACGTTCTGCCTCTTTTCCTATGCTTTAAATGCAATTCCAGTCTACCTCCTGAAATCGGTTTCCTGCAATTCTGCCCCGCTTTCAAGTCCTCTTGGCAGCCTTACTTCAGTATATTTTTGGACGATAGCTGTCATTTATAACTCTGCAGGTTTGTGAATTACAGTGCCCCTGAGCTCCTTTCTTCAACTCGCTTTCTTGTGAGCTGGCCGCAACACCGCAGGATTGCTTCAGGCCCTAATCTGGTTCCGGCACGGCACGCTGAGCCTTTGGTCAATTCTTCTTCCTGGTGGGAAATGAGAGTTAAATTTGCCCGTCCAGACACCTCCAGCTAGTCTCTCATTGGTTCTCCCTATTCCTGTACATCTTCCGCAGAAATTGCAAACTGGGCCAAACAGGAGGTTAAAGGCACTGACTCTCCAAGTCGGGAGAGTGTTAGTAAAGCATCTGGAATGTTGCACCCGAGTACCAGGGGACGAGAACTGAGACATATTGGAACACGTCTCCCGATCACACGGTTGATCATACTCTGGGTTCCACGTGCATGTTTTAGCTGAAGGAAGAATCCCTTAAACCTGGAGAGTTGAGACCCGTGGAATGGGTCCCATGCAATATGACTTCAAAGGGTCTTCATTTGCTCACCGAACCTCTCTAATCCTATTACTGCTGCGTTTATGCCCCTGTACACACGCTTGATTTTCTTTCAGAGACATAGCAATCCATAGGTTTTAAGATACTTACTAGTCAGGTACATTCCTAGGCGTTTAATATGGGGTGTTGAGTCCATTTCGTTGAGCAAGGAGTAGTTCTTGTCTATTCCATATTTGGCTTAAGGAACTTTATCTGTGCTCATTTCAATCTCTGGTTTTATGCAGCACCCCAACTCACCTTTCCCCTTAAGCAAGCATAAGTTGGTTTTCTAAATTTGAGACCCTGTTCTGTTTTGTAATCCAGTTCCTGTGTACCCAAGTTTACATTCCGTGTATTAGTGGTATCTTATGATGTTTCTTTTTCTGTGTGACTTATTTCAGTTAGAGTCATCATACCTGAATACACTCATTATGCTGCTACGGGCCTGATGACATAGATTTCATTGCTGAGTGATATTGCATTATACGTAAGTACCACAACTTCTTTATCCATTTTTCACTTTCTGCGATATTGAACTTGTACCGTAAACGAGGTTCTTGTAAACAGAGCCGTCCCAAACTTTGGGGTGGCTGTGTCTTTTTGATTTTAATTTCCCTAAGCTATAGGACCATAAGTGGAAGTGCCCTAGGCTCTGTTGCTTTGTTTTTTAGATGTTTCAGGAAACACCATACACCTCTCCCGAGTGGCTGTTGGCAATTTACATCCCGCCCATCAGCATAACAAGGCTCCCAGTTCTCCATGGCCTGTCCTGCCTTTCTGGATTTTACACGTTTTTCAGGTGGCCCTTTTGACCGGGGGGAAGTGAGACTTCATTGTAGTGCAGATTTCCTTTGCAAGCTTGCTTGGTTGGCCAAAAAGGGCGTATGCGTTTTTTCCTGAATATATTCAGGAAAAAACGCATACTCCCTTTTTGGCCAAGTGCATCATTGTGGACGTTCTGCCTCTTTTCCTATGCTTTAAATGCAATTCCAGTCTACCTCCTGAAATCGGTTTCCTGCAATTCTGCCCCGCTTTCAAGTCCTCTTGGCAGCCTTACTTCAGTATATTTTTGGACGATAGCTGTCATTTATAACTCTGCAGGTTTGTGAATTACAGTGCCCCTGAGCTCCTTTCTTCAACTCGCTTTCTTGTGAGCTGGCCGCAACACCGCAGGATTGCTTCAGGCCCTAATCTGGTTCCGGCACGGCACGCTGAGCCTTTGGTCAATTCTTCTTCCTGGTGCGAAATGAGAGTTAAATTTGCCCGTCCAGACACCTCCAGCTAGTCTCTCATTGGTTCTCCCTACTCCTGTACATCTTCCGCAGAAATTGCAAACTGGGTCAAACAGGAGGTTAAAGGCACTGACTCTCCAAGTCGGGAGAGTGTTAGTAAAGCATCTGGAATGTTGCACCCGAGTACCAGGGGACGAGAACTGAGACATATTGGAACACGTCTCCCGATCACACGGTTGATCATACTCTGGGTTCCACGTGCATGTTTTAGCTGAAGGAAGAATCCCTTAAACCTGGAGAGTTGAGACCCGTGGAATGGGTACCATGCAATATGACATCAAAGGGTCTTCATTTGCTCACCGAACCTCTCCAATCCTATCACTGCTGCGTTTATGCCCCTGTACACACGCTTGATTTTCTTTCAGAGACATAGCATTCCATCGGTTTTAAGATACTTACTAGTCAGGTACATTCTTAGGCGTTTAATATGGGGTGTTGAGTCCATTTCATTGAGCAAGGAGTAGTTCTTGTCTATTCCATATTTGGCTTAAGGAACTTTATCTGTGCTCATTTCAATCTCTGGTTTTATGCAGCACCCCAACTCACCTTTCCCCTTAAGCAAGCATAAGTTGGTTTTCTAAATTTGAGACCCTGTTCTGTTTTGTAATCCAGTTCCTGTGTACCCAAGTTTACATTCCGTGTATTAGTGGTATCTTATGATGTTTCTTTTTCTGTGTGACTTATTTCAGTTAGAATCATCATACCTGAATCCACTCATTATGCTGCTATGGGCCTGATGACATAGATTTCATTGCTGAGTGATATTGCATTGTACGTAAGTACCACAACTTCTTTATCCATTTTTCACTTTCTGCGATATTGAACTTGTACCGTAAATGAGGTTCTTGTAAACAGAGCAGTCCCAAATTTTCGGGTGGCTGTGTCTTTTTGATTTTAATTTCCCTAAGGTATAGGACCATAAATGGAAGTGCCCTAGGCTCTGTTGCTTTGTTTTTTAGATGTTTCAGGAAACACCATACACCTCTCCCGAGTGGCTGTTGGCAATTTACATCCCGCCCATCAGCATAACAAGGCTCCCAGTTCTCCATGGCCTGTCCTGCCTTTCTGGATTTTACACTTTTTTCAGGTGGCCCTTTTGACCGGGGGGAAGTGAGACTTCATTGTAGTGCAGATTTCCTTTGCAAGCTTGCTTGGTTGGCCAAAAAGGGCGTATGCGTTTTTTCCTGAATATATTCAGGAAAAAACGCATACGCCCTTTTTGGCCAAGTGCATCATTGTGGACGTTCTGCCTCTTTTCCTATGCTTTAAATGCAATTCCAGTCTACCTCCTGAAATCGGTTTCCTGCAATTCTGCCCCGCTTTCAAGTCCTCTTGGCAGCCTTACTTCAGTATATTTTTGGACGATAGCTGTCATTTATAACTCTGCAGGTTTGTGAATTACAGTGCCCCTGAGCTCCTTTCTTCAACTCGCTTTCTTGTGAGCTGGCCGCAACACCGCAGGATTGCTTCAGGCCCTAATCTGGTTCCGACACGGCACGCTGAGCCTTTGGTCAATTCTTCTTCCTGGTGCGAAATGAGAGTTAAATTTGCCCGTCCAGACACCTCCAGCTAGTCTCTCATTGGTTCTCCCTATTCCTGTACATCTTCCGCAGAAATTGCAAACTGGGCCAAACAGGAGGTTAAAGGCACTGACTCTCCAAGTCGGGAGAGTGTTAGTAAAGCATCTGGAATGTTGCACCCGAGTACCAGGGGACGAGAACTGAGACATATTGGAACACGTCTCCCGATCACACGGTTGATCATACTCTGGGTTCCACGTGCATGTTTTAGCTGAAGGAAGAATCCCTTAAACCTGGAGAGTTGAGACCCGTGGAATGGGTCCCATGCAATATGACTTCAAAGGGTCTTCATTTGCTCACCGAACCTCTCCAATCCTATCACTGCTGCGTTTATGCCTCTGTACACACGATTGATTTTCTTTCAGAGACATAGCAATCCATAGGTTTTAAGATACTGACTAGTCAGGTACATTCTTAGGCGTTTAATATGGGGTGTTGAGTCCATTTGGTTGAGCAAGGAGTAGTTCTTGTCTATTCCATATTTGGCTTAAGGAACTTTATCTGTGCTCATTTCAATCTCTGGTTTATGCAGCACCCCAACTCACCTTTCCCCTTAAGCAAGCATAAGTTGGTTTTCTAAATTTGAGACCCTGTTCTGTTTTGTAATCCAGTTCCTGTGTACCCAAGTTTACATTCCGTGTATTAGTGGTATCTTATGATGTTTCTTTTTCTGTGTGACTTATTTCAGTTAGAATCATCATACCTGAATCCACTCATTATGCTGCTACGGGCCTGATGACATAGATTTCATTGCTGAGTGATATTGCATTGTACGTAAGTACCACAAATTCTTTATCCATTTTTCACTTTCTGCGATATTGAACTTGTACCGTAAACGAGGTTCTTGTAAACAGAGCCGTCCCAAACTTTGGGGTGGCTGTGTCTTTTTGATTTTAATTTCCCTAAGCTATAGGACCATAAGTGGAAGTGCCCTAGGCTCTGTTGCTTTGTTTTTTAGATGTTTCAGGAAACACCATACACCTCTCCCGAGTGGCTGTTGGCAATTTACATCCCGCCCATCAGCATAACAAGGCTCCCAGTTCTCCATGGCCTGTCCTGCCTTTTTGGATTTTACACTTTTTTCAGGTGGCCCTTTTGACCGGGGGGAAGTGAGACTTCATTGTAGTGCAGATTTCCTTTGCAAGCTTGCTTGGTTGGCCAAAAAGGGCGTATGCGTTTTTTCCTGAATATATTCAGGAAATATATATTCAGGAAAATATATTCAGGAAAAAAATATATTCAGGAAAAAACGCATACGCCCTTTTTGGCCAAGTGCATCATTGTGGACGTTCTGCCTCTTTTCCTATGCTTTAAATGCAATTCCAGTCTACCTCCTGAAATCGGTTTCCTGCAATTCTGCCCCGCTTTCAAGTCCTCTTGGCAGCCTTACTTCAGTATATTTTTGGACGATAGCTGTCATTTATAACTCTGCAGGTTTGTGAATTACAGTGCCCCTGAGCTCCTTTCTTCAACTCGCTTTCTTGTGAGCTGGCCGCAACACCGCAGGATTGCTTCAGGCCCTAATCTGGTTCCGGCACGGCACGCTGAGCCTTTGGTCAATTCTTCTTCCTGGTGCGAAATGAGAGTTAAATTTGCCCGTCCAGACACCTCCAGCTAGTCTCTCATTGGTTCTCCCTATTCCTGTACATCTTCCGCAGAAATTGCAAACTGGGCCAAACAGGAGGTTAAAGGCACTGACTCTCCAAGTCGGGAGAGTGTTAGTAAAGCATCTGGAATGTTGCACCCGAGTACCAGGGGACGAGAACTGAGACATATTGGAACACGTCTCCCGATCACACGGTTGATCATACTCTGGGTTCCACGTGCATGTTTTAGCTGAAGGAAGAATCCCTTAAACCTGGAGAGTTGAGACCCGTGGAATGGGTCCCATGCAATATGACTTCAAAGGGTCTTCATTTGCTCACCGAACCTCTCTAATCCTATCACTGCTGCGTTTATGCCCCTGTACACACGCTTGATTTTCTTTCAGAGACATAGCAATCCATAGGTTTTAAGATACTTACTAGTCAGGTACATTCCTAGGCGTTTAATATGGGGTGTTGAGTCCATTTCGTTGAGCAAGGAGTAGTTCTTGTCTATTCCATATTTGGCTTAAGGAACTTTATCTGTGCTCATTTCAATCTCTGGTTTTATGCAGCACCCCAACTCACCTTTCCCCTTAAGCAAGCATAAGTTGGTTTTCTAAATTTGAGACCCTGTTCTGTTTTGTAATCCAGTTCCTGTGTACCCAAGTTTACATTCCGTGTATTAGTGGTATCTTATGATGTTTCTTTTTCTGTGTGACTTATTTCAGTTAGAGTCATCATACCTGAATCCACTCATTATGCTGCTACGGGCCTGATGACATAGATTTCATTGCTGAGTGATATTGCATTATACGTAAGTACCACAACTTCTTTATCCATTTTTCACTTTCTGCGATATTGAACTTGTACCGTAAACGAGGTTCTTGTAAACAGAGCCGTCCCAAACTTTGGGGTGGCTGTGTCTTTTTGATTTTAATTTCCCTAAGCTATAGGACCATAAGTGGAAGTGCCCTAGGCTCTGTTGCTTTGTTTTTTAGATGTTTCAGGAAACACCATACACCTCTCCCGAGTGGCTGTTGGCAATTTACATCCCGCCCATCAGCATAACAAGGCTCCCAGTTCTCCATGGCCTGTCCTGCCTTTCTGGATTTTACACTTTTTTCAGGTGGCCCTTTTGACTGGGGGGAAGTGAGACTTCATTGTAGTGCAGATTTCCTTTGCAAGCTTGCTTGGTTGGCCAAAAAGGGCGTATGCGTTTTTTCCTGAATATATTCAGGAAGAAACGCATACGCCCTTTTGGCCAAGTGCATCATTGTGGACGTTCTGCCTCTTTTCCTATGCTTTAAATGCAATTCCAGTCTACCTCCTGAAATCGGTTTCCTCCAATTCTGCCCCGCTTTCAAGTCCTCTTGGCAGCCTTACTTCAGTATATTTTTGGACGATAGCTGTCATTTATAACTCTGCAGGTTTGTGAATTACAGTGCCCCTGAGCTCCTTTCTTCAACTCGCTTTCTTGTGAGCTGGCCGCAACACCGCAGGATTGCTTCAGGCCCTAATCTGGTTCCGGCACGGCACGCTGAGCCTTTGGTCAATTCTTCTTCCTGGTGCGAAATGAGAGTTAAATTTGCCCGTCCAGACACCTCCAGCTAGTCTCTCATTGGTTCTCCCTATTCCTGTACATCTTCCGCAGAAATTGCAAACTGGGCCAAACAGGAGGTTAAAGGCACTGACTCTCCAAGTCGGGAGAGTGTTAGTAAAGCATCTGGAATGTTGCACCCGAGTACCAGGGGACGAGAACTGAGACATATTGGAACACGTCTCCCGATCACATGGTTGATCATACTCTGGGTTCCACGTGCATGTTTTAGCTGAAGGAAGAATCCCTTAAACCTGGAGAGTTGAGACCCTTGGAATGGGTCCCATGCAATATGACTTCAAAGGGTCTTCATTTGCTCACCGAACCTCTCCAATCCTATCACTGCTGCGTTTATGCCTCTGTACACATGCTTGATTTTCTTTCAGAGACATAGCAATCCATAGGTTTTAAGATACTGACTAGTCAGGTACATTCTTAGGCGTTTAATATGGGGTGTTGAGTCCATTTGGTTGAGCAAGGAGTAGTTCTTGTCTATTCCATATTTGGCTTAAGGAACTTTATCTGTGCTCATTTCAATCTCTGGTTTATGCAGCACCCCAACTCACCTTTCCCCTTAAGCAAGCATAAGTTGGTTTTCTAAATTTGAGACCCTGTTCTGTTTTGTAATCCAGTTCCTGTGTAGCCAAGTTTACATTCCGTGTATTAGTGGTATCTTATGATGTTTCTTTTTCTGTGTGACTTATTTCAGTTAGAATCATCATACCTGAATCCACTCATTATGCTGCTACGGGCCTGATGACATAGATTTCATTGCTGAGTGATATTGCATTGTACGTAAGTACCACAAAATCTTTATCCATTTTTCACTTTCTGCGATATTGAACTTGTACCGTAAACGAGGTTCTTGTAAACAGAGCCGTCCCAAACTTTGGGGTGGCTGTGTCTTTTTGATTTTAATTTCCCTAAGCTATAGGACCATAAGTGGAAGTGCCCTAGGCTCTGTTGCTTTGTTTTTTAGATGTTTCAGGAAACACCATACACCTCTCCCGAGTGGCTGTTGGCAATTTACATCCCGCCCATCAGCATAACAAGGCTCCCAGTTCTCCATGGCCTGTCCTGCCTTTTTGGATTTTACACTTTTTTCAGGTGGCCCTTTTGACCGGGGGGAAGTGAGACTTCATTGTAGTGCAGATTTCCTTTGCAAGCTTGCTTGGTTGGCCAAAAAGGGCGTATGCGTTTTTTCCTGAATATATTCAGGAAGAAACGCATACGCCCTTTTGGCCAAGTGCATCATTGTGGACGTTCTGCCTCTTTTCCTATGCTTTAAATGCAATTCCAGTCTACCTCCTGAAATCGGTTTCCTGCAATTCTGCCCCGCTTTCAAGTCCTCTTGGCAGCCTTACTTCAGTATATTTTTGGACGATAGCTGTCATTTATAACTCTGCAGGTTTGTGAATTACAGTGCCCCTGAGCTCCTTTCTTCAACTCGCTTTCTTGTGAGCTGGCCGCAACACCGCAGGATTGCTTCAGGCCCTAATCTGGTTCCGGCACGGCACGCTGAGCCTTTGGTCAATTCTTCTTCCTGGTGCGAAATGAGAGTTAAATTTGCCCGTCCAGACACCTCCAGCTAGTCTCTCATTGGTTCTCCCTATTCCTGTACATCTTCCGCAGAAATTGCAAACTGGGCCAAACAGGAGGTTAAAGGCACTGACTCTCCAAGTCGGGAGAGTGTTAGTAAAGCATCTGGAATGTTGCACCCGAGTACCAGGGGACGAGAACTGAGACATATTGGAACACGTCTCCCGATCACACGGTTGATCATACTCTGGGTTCCACGTGCATGTTTTAGCTGAAGGAAGAATCCCTTAAACCTGGAGAGATGAGACCCGTGGAATGGGTCCCATGCAATATGACTTCAAAGGGTCTTCATTTGCTCACCGAACCTCTCCAATCCTATGACTGCTGCGTTTATGCCCCTGTACACACGCTTGATTCTCTTTCAGAGACATAGCAATCCATAGGTTTTAAGATACTTACTAGTCAGGTACATTCCTAGGCGTTTAATATGGGGTGTTGAGTCCATTTGGTTGAGCAAGGAGTAGTTCTTGTCTATTCCATATTTGGCTTAAGGAACTTTATCTGTGCTCATTTCAATCTCTGGTTTTATGCAGCACCCCAACTCACCTTTCCCCTTAAGCAAGCATAAGTTGGTTTTCTAAATTTGAGACCCTGTTCTGTTTTGTAATCCAGTTCCTGTGTAGCCAAGTTTACATTCCGTGTATTAGTGGTATCTTATGATGTTTCTTTTTCTGTGTGACTTATTTCAGTTAGAATCATCATACCTGAATCCACTCATTATGCTGCTACAGGCCTGATGACATAGATTTCATTGCTGAGTGATATTTCATTGTACGTAAGTACCACAACTTCTTTATCCATTTTTCACTTTCTGCGATATTGAACTTGTACCGTAAACGAGGTTCTTGTAAACAGAGCCGTCCCAAACTTTGGGGTGGCTGTGTCTTTTTGATTTTAATTTCCCTAAGCTATAGGACCATAAGTGGAAGTGCCCTAGGCTCTGTTGCTTTGTTTTTTAAATGTTTCAGGAAACACCATACACCTCTCCAGAGTGGCTGTTGGCAATTTACATCCCGCCCATCAGCATAACAAGGCTCCCAGTTCTCCATGGCCTGTCCTGCCTTTCTGGATTTTACACTTTTTTCAGGTGGCCCTTTTGACCGGGGGGAAGTGAGACTTCATTGTAGTGCAGATTTCCTTTGCAAGCTTGCTTGGTTGGCCAAAAAGGGCGTATGCGTTTTTTCCTGAATATATTCAGGAAAAAACGCATACGCCCTTTTTGGCCAAGTGCATCATTGTGGACGTTCTGCCTCTTTTCCTATGCTTTAAATGCAATTCCAGTCTACCTCCTGAAATCGGTATCCTGCAATTCTGCCCCGCTTTCAAGTCCTCTTGGCAGCCTTACTTCAGTATATTTTTGGACGATAGCTGTCATTTATAACTCTGCAGGTTTGTGAATTACAGTGCCCCTGAGCTCCTTTCTTCAACTCGCTTTCTTGTGAGCTGGCCGCAACACCGCAGGATTGCTTCAGGCCCTAATCTGGTTCCGGCACGGCACGCTGAGCCTTTGGTCAATTCTTCTTCCTGGTGGGAAATGAGAGTTAAATTTGCCCGTCCAGACACCTCCAGCTAGTCTCTCATTGGTTCTCCCTATTCCTGTACATCTTCCGCAGAAATTGCAAACTGGGCCAAACAGGAGGTTAAAGGCACTGACTCTCCAAGTCGGGAGAGTGTTAGTAAAGCATCTGGAATGTTGCACCCGAGTACCAGGGGACGAGAACTGAGACATATTGGAACACGTCTCCCGATCACACGGTTGATCATACTCTGGGTTCCACGTGCATGTTTTAGCTGAAGGAAGAATCCCTTAAACCTGGAGAGTTGAGACCCGTGGAATGGGTCCCATGCAATATGACTTCAAAGGGTCTTCATTTGCTCACCGAACCTCTCCAATCCTATCACTGCTGCGTTTATGCCCCTGTACACACGCTTGATTTTCTTTCAGAGACATAGCAATCCATAGGTTTTAAGATACTTACTAGTCAGGTACATTCCTAGTCGTTTAATATGGGGTGTTGAGTCCATTTCGTTGAGCAAGGAGTAGTTCTTGTCTATTCCATATTTGGCTTAAGGAACTTTATCTGTGCTCATTTCAATCTCTGGTTTTATGCAGCACCCCAACTCACCTTTCCCCTTAAGCAAGCATAAGTTGGTTTTCTAAATTTGAGACCCTGTTCTGTTTTGTAATCCAGTTCCTGTGTAGCCAAGTTTACATTCCGTGTATTAGTGGTATCTTATGATGTTTCTTTTTCTGTGTGACTTATTTCAGTTAGAATCATCATACCTGAATCCACTCATTATGCTGCTTCGGGCCTGATGACATAGATTTCATTGCTGAGTGATATTGCATTGTACGTAAGTACCACAACTTCTTTATCCATTTTTCACTTTCTGCAATATTGAACTTGTACCGTAAACGAGGTTCTTGTAAACAGAGCCGTCCCAAACTTTGGGGTGGCTGTGTCTTTTTGATTTTAATTTCCCTAAGCTATAGGACCATATGTGGAAGTGCCCTAGGCTCTGTTGCTTTGTTTTTTAGATGTTTCAGGAAATACCATACACCTCTCCAGAGTGGCTGTTCGCAATTTACATCCTGCCCATTAGCATAACAAGGCTCCCAGTTCTCCATGGCCTGTCCTGCCTTTCTGGATTTTACACTTTTTTCAGGTGGCCCTTTTGACCGGGGGGAAGTGAGACTTCATTGTAGTGCAGATTTCCTTTGCAAGCTTGCTTGGTTGGCCAAAAAGGGCGTATGCGTTTTTTCCTGAATATATTCAGGAAAAAACGCATACGCCCCTTTTGGCCAAGTGCATCATTGTGGACGTTCTGCCTCTTTTCCTATGCTTTAAATGCAATTCCAGTCTACCTCCTGAAATCGGTTTCCTGCAATTCTGCCCCGCTTTCAAGTCCTCTTGGCAGCCTTACTTCAGTATATTTTTGGACGATAGCTGTCATTTATAACTCTGCAGGTTTGTGAATTAAAGTGCCCCTGAGCTCCTTTCTTCAACTCGTTTTCTTGTGAGCTGGCCGCAACACCGCAGGATTGCTTCAGGCCCTAATCTGGTTCCGGCACGGCACGCTGAGCCTTTGGTCAATTCTTCTTCCTGGTGCGAAATGAGAGTTAAATTTGCCCGTCCAGACACCTCCAGCTAGTCTCTCATTGGTTCTCCCTATTCCTGTACATCTTCCGCAGAAATTGCAAACTGGGCCAAACAGGAGGTTAAAGGCACTGACTCTCCAAGTCGGGAGAGTGTTAGTAAAGCATCTGGAATGTTGCACCCGAGTACCAGGGGACGAGAACTGAGACATATTGGAACACGTCTCCCGATCACACGGTTGATCATACTCTGGGTTCCACGTGCATGTTTTAGCTGAAGGAAGAATCCCTTAAACCTGGAGAGTTGAGACCCGTGGAATGGGTCCCATGCAATATGACTTCAAAGGGTCTTCATTTGCTCACCGAACCTCTCCAATCCTATCACTGCTGCGTTTATTCCTCTGTACACATGCTTGATTTTCTTTCAGAGACATAGCAATCCATAGGTTTTAAGATACTTACTAGTCAGGTACATTCCTAGGCGTTTAATATGGGGTGTTGAGTCCATTTCGTTGAGCAAGGAGTAGTTCTTGTCTATTCCATATTTGGCTTAAGGAACTTTATCTGTGCTCATTTCAATCTCTGGTTTTATGCAGCACCCCAACTCACCTTTCCCCTTAAGCAAGCATAAGTTGGTTTTCTAAATTTGAGACCCTGTTCTGTTTTGTAATCCAGTTCCTGTGTAGCCAAGTTTACATTCCGTGTATTAGTGGTATCTTATGATGTTTCTTTTTCTGTGTGACTTATTTCAGTTAGAATCATCATACCTGAATCCACTCATTATGCTGCTACGGGCCTGATGACATAGATTTCATTGCTGAGTGATATTGCATTGTACGTAAGTACCACAACTTCTTTATCCATTTTTCACTTTCTGCGATATTGAACTTGTACCGTAAACGAGGTTCTTGTAAACAGAGCAGTCCCAAATTTTGGGGTGGCTGTGTCTTTTTGATTTTAATTTCCCTAAGCTATAGGACCATAAGTGGAAGTGCACTAGGCTCTGTTGCTTTGTTTTTTAGATGTTTCAGGAAACACCATACACCTCTCCCGAGTGGCTGTTGGCAATTTACATCCCGCCCATCAGCATAACAAGGCTCCCAGTTCTCCATGGCCTGTCCTGCCTTTCTGGATTTTACACTTTTTTCAGGTGGCCCTTTTGACCGGGGGGAAGTGAGACTTCATTGTAGTGCAGATTTCCTTTGCAAGCTTGCTTGGTTGGCCAAAAAGGGCGTATGCAGTTTTTCCTCAATATATTCAGGAAAAAACGCATACGCCCTTTTTGGCCAAGTGCATCATTGTGGACGTTCTGCCTCTTTTCCTATGCTTTAAATGCAATTCCAGTCTACCTCCTGAAATCGGTTTCCTGCAATTCTGCCCCGCTTTCAAGTCCCCTTGGAAGGCTTACTTCAGTATATTTTTGGACGATAGCTGTCATTTATAACTCTGCAGGTTTGTGATTTACAGTGCCCCTGAGCTCCTTTCTTCAACTCGCTTTCTTGTGAGCTGGCCGCAACACCGCAGGATTGCTTCAGGCCCTAATCTGGTTCCTGCATGGCACGCTGAGCCTTTGGTTAATTCCTCTTCCTGGTGGGAAATGAGAGTTAAATTTGCCCGTCCAGACACCTCCAGCTAGTCTCTCATTGGTTCTCCCTATTCCTGTTCATCTTCTGCAGAAATTGCAAACTGGACCAAACAGGAGGTTGAAGGCACTGACTCTCCAAGTCGGGAGTGTGTTAGTAAAGCGTCTGGAATGTTGCACCCGAGTACCAGGGGACGAAAACTGAGACATATTGGAACACGTCTCCCGATCACACGGTTGATCATACTCTGGGTTCCACATGCATGTTTTAGCTGAAGGCAGAATCCCTTAAACATGGAGAGTTGAGACCCGTGGAATGGGTCCCATGCAATATGACTTCAAAGGGTCTTCATTTGCTCACCGAACCTCTCCAATCCTATCACTGCTGCGTTTATGCCCCTGTACACACGCTTGATTTTCTTTCAGAGACATAGCAATCCATAGGTTTTAAGATACTTACTAGTTAGGTACATTCTTAGGCGTTTAATATGGGGTGTTGAGTCCATTTCATTGAGCAAGGAGTAGTTCTTGTCTATTCCATATTTGGCTTAAGGAACTTTATCTGTGCTCATTTCAATCTCTGGTTTTATGCAGCACCCCAACTCACCTTTCCCCTTAAGCAAGCATAAGTTGGTTTTCTAAATTTGAGACCCTGTTCTGTTTTGTAATCCAGTTCCTGTGTAGCCAAGTTTACATTCCGTGTAGTAGTGGTATCTTATGATGTTTCTTTTTCTGTGTGACTTATTTCAGTTAGAATCATCATACCTGAATCCACTCATTATGCTGCTATGGGCCTGATGACATAGATTTCATTGCTGAGTGATATTGCATTGCATGTAAGTACCACAACTTCTTTATCCATTTTTCACTTTCTGCGATATTGAACTTGTACCGTAAATGAGGTTCTTGTAAACAGAGCGGTCCCAAACTTTCGGGTGGCTGTGTCTTTTTGATTTTAATTTCCCTAAGCTATAGGACCATAAGTGGAAGTGCCCTAGGCTCTGTTGCTTTGTTTTTTAGATGTTTCAGGAAACACCATACACCTCTCCCGAGTGGCTGTTGGCAATTTATATCCTGCCCATCAGCATAACAAGGCTCCCAGTTCTCCATGGCCTGTCCTGCCTTTCTGGATTTTACACTTTTTTCAGGTGGCCCTTTTGACCGGGGGGAAGTGAGACTTCATTGTAGTGCAGATTTCCTTTGCAAGCTTGCTTGGTTGGCCAAAAAGGGCGTATGCGTTTTTTCCTGAATATATTCAGGAAAAAACGCATACGCCCTTTTTGGCCAAGTGCATCATTGTGGACGTTCTGCCTCTTTTCCTATGCTTTAAATGCAATTCCAGTCTACCTCCTGAAATCGGTTTCCTGCAATTCTGCCCCGCTTTCAAGTCCTCTTGGCAGCCTTACTTCAGTATATTTTTGGACGATAGCTGTCATTTATAACTCTGCAGGTTTGTGAATTACAGTGCCCCTGAGCTCCTTTATTCAACTCGCTTTCTTGTGAGCTGGCCGCAACACCGCAGGATTGCTTCAGGCCCTAATCTGGTTCTGGCACGGCACGCTCAGCCTTTGGTTAATTCCTCTTCCTGGTGGGAAATGAGAGTTAAATTTGCCCGTCCAGACACCTCCAGCTAGTCTCTCATTGGTTCTCCCTATTCCTGTTCATCTTCCGCAGAAATTGCAAACTGGACCAAACAGGAGGTTAAAGGCACTGACTCTCCAAGTCGGGAGTGTGTTAGTAAAGCGTCTGGAATGTTGCACCCGAGTACCAGGGGACAAAAACTGAGACATATTGGAACACGTCTCCCGATCACACGGTTGATCATACTCTGGGTTCCACATGCATGTTTTAGCTGAAGGCAGAATCCCTTAAACCTGGAGAGTTTAGACCCGTGGAATGGGTACCATGCAATATGACTTCAAAGGGTCTTCATTTGCTCACCAAACCTCTCCAATCCTATCACTGCTGCGTTTATGCCCCTGTACACACGCTTGATTCTCTTTCGGAGACATAGCAATCCATAGGTTTTAAAATACTTACTAGTCAAGTACATTCTTAGGCGTTTAATATGGGATGTTGAGTCCATTTCGTTGAGCAAGGAGTAGCTCTTGTCTATTCTATATTTGGCTTAAGGAACTTTATCTGTGCTCATTTCAATCTCTGGTTTTATGCAGCACCCCAACTCAACTTTCCCCTTAAGCAAGCATAAGTTGGTTTTCTAAATTTGAGACCCTGTTCTGTTTTGTAATCCAGTTCTTTTGTAGCCAAGTTTACATTCCGTGTATTAGTGATATCTTATGATGTTTCTTTTTCTGTGTGACTTATTTCAGTTAGAATCATTATACCTGAATCCACTCATTATGCTTCTACGGGCCTGATGACATAGATTTCATTGCTGAATGACATTGCATTGTACGTAAGTACCACAACTTCTTTATCCATTTTTCACTTTCTGCGATATTGAACTTGTACCGTAAACGAGGTTCTTGTAAACAGAGCCGTCCCAAACTTTGGGGTGGCTGTGTCTTTTTGATTTTAATTTCCCTAAGCTATAGGACCATAAGTGGAAGTGCCCTAGGCTCCGCTGCTATGTTTTTTAGATGTTTCAGGAAACACCATACACTTCTCAGGAGTGGCTGTTGGCAATTTACATCCCGCCCATCAGCATAACAAGGCTCCCAGGTCTCCATGGCCTGTCCTGCCTTTCTGGATTTTACACTTTTTTCAGATGGCCCTTTTGACCAGGAGGAAGTGAGACTTCATTGTAGTGCAGATTTCCTTTGCAAGCTTGCTTGGTTGGCTAAAAAGGGCGTATGTGTTTTTTGCTGAATATATTCAGGAAAAAACGCATATACCCTTTTTGGCCAAGTGCATCATTGTTGATGTTCTGCCTCTTTTCCTGTGCTTTAAATGCAATTCCAGTCTACCTCCTGAAATCGGTTTCCTGAAATTCTGCCTTGCTTTCAATGCCTCTTCATAGCCTTACCTCAATATATTTTTTGAAAATAGTTGGCCTTTATAACTCTGCAGGTTTTGAATTGCAGTGGCCCTTAGCTCCATTTTTCAGCTCTTATTTTTGTCATCTTGCCTCATAAACACAGGATTCCTTCAGGCCCTATTGTTCTTCAGGGGCACCTTGCTGTGCCTTTGGTTTATTTTTCTCACTGATATGAAATTAGAGTGACATGTGCCCATTGAAACCGCTACAGCTAGTTTCTCACTGGTTCCCCCTATTCCCATTCATCCTCCGCACTAACTGCAGACTGTGCGATACCAGATCTTAAAGGCATTGACTCTCCATGTGGGGATATTTTTAGTAAAGCGGCTGGAATGTCGATCCGGAGCCCCAGGAGAGGAAAAATGAGGTGCGTTTTAGAAACCTTTCCCGATCATATGGTATACCAGTCGCTGGGTTTCCCAAGCATGGTTTAGCTGTAGGAAGATTCCCTTCAACCTGGAGTGTTGGGACCCTTGGAATGAGTAGCATGAAGTATTGCATGAAACTTTTGGCAGTTGCTCACCAAAGCTCACCAATCCTCTCAGCCCCAAGTGTCCAGCCTTATGTCTTATCCAGCTGTGGGTTTATATGTGGTCAATCCAGGTTGCATCACAGCCCCTGAGCGAATTTTGTAAGAATTTTTCTCTCTTTCATTGTTTCTGCGTTTTGTTTTTAAAATTTATTTCTATAATGGGGTTTAGCTCATTTTCACTGCTGTGTTTGTGCCGCTCTGCACACACTTGATTCCCTTATGGAGATATATCAATACATGGGTTTTAAGATTCTTATTACTCAGATATATTTCTCTGTGGTGTATAGGGTGTGTTGAGGCCAGTTCATTGAGCAAGGTGTAGATCTTGTCTAATATCTATTTGGTTTATTGAACGGTATCTGTGCTAATTTCAAACTCTGGTTTTATGCATCACCCCACCTCTCCTTTCCCCTTAAGCTGAAATAAGTGTGTTTTCTAAATGTGAGACACTGTTCTGTTCTGTAATTCATTTCTTGTGCAGCCATATTTACCCTCCCTCTATAAGTGATATCTTATGATACGTTTCTTTTTCTGTTTGACTTATTTCAAGTAGTATTATCAGACCTAAATCCACTCTTTATCCTTCTACTAGCCTTATTACATTGATTTCATGGTGAAGAGATATTCCATTGTACATAAGTACCACATCTTCTTTATCCATTGTTCTCTTTCCTGGGATATTTAAGGTGTACTGAAGTTGAGGTTCTTGTAAACAGAGTAGCCCTAAACTGTGGTGTGCTTGTGTCTTGTTGATTTTTAGACTTCCCTAGATATACTCCCATGATTGGAAGTGTCCTATGCTCTGTAGCTCTGTTTTTTAGATGATTTAGGTACCACCATACACTTCTCCAGAGTGGCTCTCGGCAGTTCACACACTGCCCATCAGCGTATAAAGGCTCCCTGTTCTCCATGGCCTGTCCTGCATTTCTGGTTTTTACAATTGTTTAGGATGGCCCTTTTGACCAGTGGGAAATGAGACTTCTTTGTTGTGCACATTTGCATTGCTTGCTTGCTTCGTTGCCCATAAAGTGTGTATGCGTTTTTTCCTGGATATAATCAGGAAAAAACGCATACGCCCTTTTGGGCCAACTGCATCATTGTCGAAATTCTGCCGCTTTTCATGTGCTTTAAAGACGAGTCCAATCTATCTCTTGAAATCTGTTTCTTGCAATTCTGTCTTGCATTCAGATCCTCTTCTTTGCCTTACCTCAACATATTTTTGGACGTTAGTTTTCATTTATAACTCTGCAGGTTTGTGAATTGCAGTGACCCTGAGCTCCATTTTTTAAGTTGCTCTTTTGTGAGCTGGCCTCAAACCCGCAGGATTGCTTCAGGCCCTATTTTGGCTCGGGCGAGGCGGGCTGAGCCTTTTTTCAATTCTTATTCTTAATGGGAAATTAGAGTGATATGTGCCCGTCCAAACCCCTACAACTATTCTCTCATTGGTTCCCCCTCTTCCCGTTCATCCTCCTCACAATTTGCAAAATGTGTGAAACAGAAGTTGAAATGTGCTGATTCTCCAAGTGGGGAGATTCTAAGTAACGTGGCTGGAATGGTGAACAGGAGCACCAGGAGAGGATAAATGAGCTGCATTTTAGACACATCTCCCGATCACATGGTGTACAGTCCTCTGGGTTTTCCATGCATGTTTTAGCTGTAGGAAGATCCCTTGAACCTGCAGATTTGGGACCCATTGAATGGGTACCAGGTAGTATTACTTTAAAGGGTGTGCATTTCCTCACCCAACCTCACATTTCTCTTAGTGCAAACAGTTTCCAGCCTTATGTCTCATCCTGCTGTGGGTCTAGATGTGTTCAATCCATGTTGCATCACCGGCCCTGAGGAAAAGTTGTAAGAGGTTTTCTCTGTCTCTCTGTCGTTTATTTTTTTCAATTTATTACTATATTGGTTACAGCTGATTTTCAAAGCTCTGTTTCTTGCTGCTGTACATCCACTTGATTCACGTACAGAGAGACATCAGTAAATTCTTTTTCAGATTCTTACCAGTCGTATATATTCTTTTCCGGTGACTTGAGTGTGCTGAGTGCAGTTCTTTTAGCTACCGTGTAGGCCTTGTTGATTATCAGTTTGGTATTTGGAATGGTATCTTTGCTAATTTCAACCTCCTGGATGATGCCTCACCCCTCCCCACCTTTCCCGTTTAGCAGCCTTATGCGTGTTTTCTACATATTTGACTATGTTTTTGTTTTGTAATTTATTTCATGTGTAGCCATTTTGGATTCCACCTTTAAGTGATATCTTATGATATGTGTCTTTTTCTTTTTGAATTATGTCACTTAGAATGATCATACGTAACTCCTCCGGAGTTGTTACAACTGGCCATATTTCATTGATTTCCAGGCTGAATAATATTCCACTCTACCTAAGTACCACATCTCTATCCATTTTTTCTCTCCAGAGACATTTAAGTTATATCCTAGTCGAGGATCTTTTAAACAGAGAGGGGGTAAACACTGGGGTGCCTGTGTCTTCTCGATTTTTGTTTTTCCCAAGATATACGCCCATGAGTGCAAGTGCCCTATGCTCTGTAGCTCATTTTTTAGATGCTTTAGTAAACACAATACACTTCTCCAGAATGGCCGTTGGCAATATACATTTCCACTATAAGTCTCACAGGGCTCCCTCTTCTCCTTGCCCTGTCCTGCATTTCTGTTGTTTACGCTTTATGAGGATGGCTCTTCTGACTGATGCGAAGTGATATCTCTTGTAGTATTGACTTCCAGTGCCCACCTGTTTGGTTGGCTAAAAAAGTGTATGCCCTTTTCTTGAATATATACAGAAAAAAACGCATACACCCTTTTTGGCCAACTGCAATGTTGGCAATGTTCAGCTCCTTTTCTTGTGCTTAATGGCGAGTCCTTTCTACCTCCTCAAATCCCTTTCCTGCCATTCTCCCTTGCTTACAAGTCCTTTTCTCTGACTTTCCTCAAGACATTTTTCAGTGATGGATATTTTCAACTCTGCAGTTTCGTGAATTTTACTGTCCCTGAGTTCCATTGTTCAACTTGTGTTTATGGGAACTGGCCACAAAGCAGCGGGATTTCCTCAAGCCCTATACTGTTTCCATGGGCAACCCTAGCCTTTGGTCAATTCATCTTCCTGATTGGAAATTAGAGTGACATGTGCCTGTCTGAACACCTAGGACTTGTCTCTCATTGTTCCTCATCCTTCCGCTTCATCCTCTGGACAAATTCCAAACTGTACGCAACAGGATGTTGACAGTGCTGCCATCTCCAAGTGGGGAGACTGTTAGTAAAGACGCTGGATGGGTGAACCCGAGCACCAGGAGATGAGGAGATGAGATGCCTTTTCCAAACTCTTCCCGATCAGACGGTATACCATCCTCTGGGTGTGACAGACATGTGTTAGCAGTAGGAAGAGTCCCATTCATGTAAGGAGAACACCAGGGCTTTTTCAAAATCAGTGTCTCCCCGAAACCCAAACTGGGGAATTTTTTAAGCTACGGCTACACATATGTTCATTAAGGGCCTTGGGAAGTAGGCAGAGTCCAAACTTTAGATGATTGAAGTCTTCAGGGTCAGAAGCACTCACCACCAGCTTCCCTTAGGTTACACTTTAACTGTCATTGATAGATGATGTCAATAAAAATATCTATTCTTTTTCAGATTATTTCCCCTTATAGGTTATTGCAAAATGTTGAGTGTAGTTCCCTGTGCTATACAGTAGTTCCTTGTTGATGATCTATTTTATACATAGCAGTGTGTATGTGTTAATCCCAAACTGTTAGTTTATCCCTCCTCCCACCTTTCCCCTTTGGTAATAATAAATTATAAGATTTTATACTTCTCAGAAATGGGGGAGCTGAAAGAGAGGTATCACTTTCAATGGAAAAGCATTTAAAACAAGATTGAAGCTTTAACCAAGATTATTAGATGTACATCCTTGGAAAGAAATCACTTCGTTTCTCTAATATTGACCTGACAAATAAGACAAACCTTTTCACTGAACTTGCTTATAATAAAGTGATGGAAATAGCCAATGGAAGCGTTAGAAACATCTTATTTTACCCGAGCCTTATACACTGTTCTATGTTAACTACAGTTTGGCTCACACATCTGTTCATTGAGGTTACAATAGTCTCAATTTCTGTTACTGATCCTCCAGAGTGGACCCCAACAAGTGTCCCCCTGCGCAGTGTCATTGGGGCCAACAGATCGAGACTGAGTTTGGTTCACAAGCAAAGGAAACTTTATATTTTGATCAGAGAATGGAGAGGTGAGAGCATGCACTACCCCATGGGCTGTGGGCTGGGCTGCTGTGTAGAGATCCTGTCAGAGTCAGTGGGAGGGAGGGGGCGGAGCTCTCGAGGGCCGGGTTGGCTGCAGCTCAGGCTCTATATCGCGGAGTCTGCACTGGGCCCCAGGAGCTGAGGTGTCGACCCAGCCATTCTGCACTAGGAAATCTGGTCTGAAGTGCCGGGTGTGGAACCTCTGCATGCGGGACCCTAGGAGCACATGAAATTAGACAAAGCACAAAGGATAAAAAAGGTTAGACTTGACTTTATTGCCCAGATTCTATTTTTATCTCCCAGGGATTTTTAATGGGCTTTGCTGGGGACAAACCCCTCCTCTGCCTTTTGTCCCGTTCCTCATTCTTGGAGTGCTGAGGGTGCAGACCCTTCTTCTGTAACTGCTGAGTGCTGAGTTGGGAGCCCTCATACCAAGGGGCGAGGGTCAGAGCTTCTCCCCAGCAGCCTCCAGGTGACGTTGATTGTCCCCAGGCCCCCTGCCTCCCTGCTCGTCCACCTGAGCACCAGCATTGGAAGCGTTATAGATTCTAATGACCTTTAAGGGTCCAGGAAAGAGATGTGCAGAGACGCTGTGGGGGCCGGTTTCACCCCGCCCCACATTTGTTCGGCCACCTTAGGCTGACCGTTTCTGCCAGCCTAGATGCTCTGACCAGTAGTCTGCGCTTTCTTCAATTAGGCCCCTGAATTAACGTACAAACAGCACCAGGTGTCAGAGCCCTGCCTGCTCAACTCCCAGACAGTCCAGGGTCAGTGGTGATCAAGGACCATGATGGCCACTGAGTCAACAGCCTTTTGAAGTAAACAGGAGTCCAGCCAGTCTTATTGGCCACCATCATCACGGTGTCTGTAGGCTTTTCTATGGTGACAGTGTGATATACGGTTCCCCCGCCAAGATTATTAGCTCCCCTCTGGGTGCAGTAAGTCCTGCAAGCAGTAGTCTACTCTTTTGGGACACACTCTTGTTGTTTTATGAGAGAAACTCCAGGTCAAGTGATGTTCACACGAGTCGTCATGGTGTCCTGTTGCCCCCGGTTATCTCTCTGGATGTTGGAGTTGGAGGGCCTCCTCACTCGAGGTTGGTGTGCCCACGGAGCAAACCCTGCAACTTCAGGGCATGGTTGGTGGTTAGGATCACCACGTGGGGTCTTTTTTCCTTAGGAGGGAGGTGGCCTTTTGGGTTGCTGATTTCCAGGTTTTTAGATACCGCCAGTATCTTGGCCAGATGCGGCAGTGGGCCAAGCCCCTTGGTGACCGTAGTTTATCCTACCTGGATGGCATTCTTGCATTGTTCCATTTCAAGTGGTCCCAGTTTTTGCACTAATTCTCCAATGGCGATTCACCTTTCACCGGGAATGTAAAGGTCAAAGGGTTTAGCTAAATTAGGGAGTTCCAGGGCAAGGGTCTGAATTGACTGCTCTTTCCATTCTTGAAAGGCCACTTCTGGATTCTATTCAAAAGGAACATCATCTTTTCCTTTCAGTGTTTCATATAGAGGCCCAGCTAGTAGACTGTAGTTAGGGATCCAGAAGCAGCAAACCCTGGCCTCCCCAGGAACCCCTAAGCTGTCTTCTAGTTTTAGAAAGGAGTAAGGCCGAAAATGGTTTCTTCCCTTTCCTGGGATGGGCTTCTCCGACCTTCTGTGAGAATGAAGCCCAGGCAGGTCACCGCAGTCTGTGATATTTGAGCTTTTTCTTGGACAACTTCTATCCTTTATTGGCTTGGTAGTTCAGAGGCCTCCTTAGTAGGGCTGGCGATCAGAATGTCGTCTGCGTACTGAAGGAGGGTTTCCTTTTCCAGAGGTAGAACTTTTAGGTCTTTAGCTAAGGTTTCCCCAAAGATGGTGTGGGAATTTTTGCACCCTTGGGGCAAGACGGCCCGGAAGTATTGTTTTAGTTGTATGTTGAGTCCTGCCACTCACAAGCCAAAATTTCTTGTGACTCTGGGACTAATGGAATACAAAAGAAGGCATCATTGAAGACTAATACAGAATACCATGTCCTGGTGGTTGGTAGAATGACCAGCAGGGTGTAGGAATTAGGAGCAACTGGAGGTATATCCTCGGTGGCTTCACTGACTGTCCTGACATCCTTTACCAGGTCCCCAGCAGCCCATGGGGCTCTCGTGGTCAGACCAATCCCAGAATATGGAGCTCACCTGGGCAGGTACCCCACCCCCACCCCAGCCCACGGGGCTCTCCTGGTCAGGCCCCTCCCAGGATACAGAGCTACCCTTGCAGGTACTGTGGCAGGGCTGGGCACACAGGAACCGTGCACATAGCCCTCATTGCAGAGCACCCCCAGCTCACCTGTCGCTCAGAGCTGACACAGAGCACCTCAGAGCAGAACTTGAACTAACAAACAGCAGCTGCGACAGGTCTGTGACCCTGGACATCACTCTGTGCGGCCTCCCTCCACCTGGTCTTCCAGAGACTTCCACTGCACCCAGGACACCAGGCCTCTGTCTCCAACCACCACCCACCCCTCCTCTCTCTGACTCCTGGGTTCCTCTCATTAGGAGAGGGTTTTCTTGAAGTTGTCTCCCACTCATGGGCCAGATAAAATGATTAGAAAACAAGCCAAAGCTGCAGCCCCTTGTCTATCCTGACTCTCAGGAGCCCACACCTGTTCCTTGGACCTGGCCGGTTCAGCAAGTTCCATTTTCTGCAACTGTGAGCCCCTGAGGGGTGATGATTGGCTGAGCTGGGCAGCCTTACCGTGCCGGCCAGCCCTCCCCAGGTGTGCCTGGGTTGAGATCAATATAAATACCACTCCAGGCAGCAAGAGCCCCTGCAGCCGTGCCTGACGCCATTTTCTCTGCCCTGTCAGCAGTCTCGGGGCTGGGCTGGTGGGAGGGAGTGAGAGGCCACGGCTTTGTGGGTGGCCCAGTGTGAGTGGGGCTCTGCTGGACTTTCTGTAGCAGTTGCCAGGCTGCCACCTGCTAAAGAAGAGGATGTGTCACCCATACCTGCTGCTGGAATTTCTCCCTGGGCAGAGGTGAGGAAGGAAAAAAGCAGTGGGGGCAGGGACAGGACGGGTATCTCAGGCAGGGAAATGGAAATCTTCCAGAAGAGCACCCAGGGCCAGGACCATCCTGGCTGGCCTGCAGGCACCAAGTCGGCCGGCATGCTGTCACTCGTGTGGCTCTATGTCCCTTCCTCTAGGCTTTCAAGTCCTTGTATATATTCAGGTGTTTTACCTGGGACGGGTGGGAATAGTTCAGCAGCAACTGGCCTGGGGCTCAGCTCACGTTTACTCACAGATGCCTCGGCACGGTGCCCCAGCTTTGCAATGAGGACGCTTGTTGCGTGGGGGCTGCTGGCTGAATGGGAGACGATTCCCCACCACTGACCAACTTCAGAATTGTTTACAACTGGAGCAAGTGCCCTGATACGGTTTTCCTCTGTGGAACTGGTGGGTTCTGTGTTTTTTTTCTCTTTTTCGTTTTTGGTTCAAGGTAGATTTTATTCCTCTTTTTTGTATTTACAGATAGAAGCATGGAAATAATTTATTCATATAAATACATGTATGTGAAGGGAATAATTGTTTTTTCTGTTTTATTTTTTAAATTTTATTTCTTTTCAATTTTGAATTTTATTTTATATTTTTATACAGCAGGTTCTTATTGGTTATCTATTTTATACATATAAATGTATACATGCCAATCCCAGTCTCTCAACTCCTCCCACCACAACCCCCCCAACAGCTTTCCCCCCTTGTTGTCCATACATTTGTTGTCTACATCTGTTGCTCTATTTATGCCTTGCAAAATGGTTAATCTGTACGGTTTTTCTAGGTTCCACATATATGCATGAATATACAAGATTTGTTTTTCTCTTTCTGACTTACTTCACTCTGTATGACAGTCTCTAGATCCATCGACGTCTCTACAAATGACCCAATTTCATTCCTTTTCATGACTTAGTAATATTCCATTTTATATATGTACCACAGCTTTATGCATTCGTCTGTCTGTGGGCATTTAGGTTCCTTCCATTACCTCGATATTGTAAATAGTGATGCAATGAACATTGTGGTGAATGTCTCTTTTTGATTTATGGTTTTGTCTGGGTATATGTCCAGTACTGGGATTGCTGTATCATATGGTAATTCTATTGTTAGTTTCTTAAGAAACTCCATATTGTTCTCCATAGTGAATGTAACAATTTATATTCCCAACAATAGTGGAAGAGGATTCCTTTTCTCCACACCCTTTCCAGCATTTATTGTTTGTAGATTTTCTGATGATGCCCATTCTATCAGGTGTGAGGTGATACCTCATTGTTGAGTCCATTTTGTTGAGCAAGGGGTAGGTCTTGTCTATTACACATTTGGCTTATGGAACAGTATCTGTGCTAATGTCAAACTCTGGTTTTATGCAGCACCCCAACTCACCTTCCCCCTTAAACAAGCATAAGTTGGTTTTCTAAACTTGAGACCCTGTTCTGTTTTATAATTCAGTTCATGTGTAGCCAAGTTCACATTCCGTGAATTAGTGATATCTTATGGTTTCTTTTTCTGTGTGATTTATTTCAGTTAGAATCATCATACCTGAATCCACTCATTATGCTGCTACGGGCCTGATGACATAGATTTCATTGCTGAGTGATATTGCATTGTACGTAAGTACCACAACTTCTTTATCCATTTTTCACTTTCTGCGATATTGAACTTGTACCGTAAACGAGGTTCTTGTAAACAGAGCCGTCCCAAACTTTAGGGTGGCTGTGTCTTTTTGATTTTACTTTCCCTAAGCTACAGCACCATAAGTGGAAGTGCCCTAGGCTCTCTTGCATTGTTTTTTAGATGTTTCAGAAAACACCATACACTTCTCCCGAGTGGCTGTTGGCACTTTACATCGCGCCCATCAGCATAACAAGGCTCCCAGATCTCCATGGCCTGTCCTGCCTTTCTGGATTTTACACTTTTTTCAGATGGCCCTTTTGACTGGGGGGAAGTGAGACTTCATTGTAGTGCAGATTTCCTTTGCAAGCTTGCTTGGTTGGCCAAAAAGGACGTATGCGTTTTTTCCTGAATACATTCAGGAAAAAACGCATACGCCCTTTTTGTCCAAGTGCATCATTGTGGACATTCTGCCTCTTTTCCTATGCTTTAAATGCAATTCCAGTCTACCTCCTGAAATCGGTTTCCTGCAATTCTGCCCCGCTTTCAAGTTCTCTTGGCAACCTTACTTCAGTATATTTTTGGACGATAGCTGTCATTTATAACTCTGCAGGTTTGTGAATTACAGTGCCCCTGAGCTCCTTTCTTCAACTCGCTTTCTTGTGAGCTGGCTGCAACACCGCAGGATTGCTTCAGGCCCTAATCTGGTTCCGGCACGGCACGCTGAGCCTTTGGTTAATTCCTCTTCCTGGTGGGAAATGAGAGTTAAATTTGCCCGTCCAGACACCTCCAGCTAGTCTCTCATTGGTTCTCCCTATTCCTGTTCATCTTCCGCAGAAATTGCAAACTGGGCCAAACAGGAGGTTAAAGGCACTGACTCTCCAAGTTGGGAGAGTGTTAGTAAAGCGTCTGGAATGTTGCACCCGAGTACCAGGGGACGAGAACTGAGACATATTGGAACACGTCTCCCGATCACACGGTTGATCATACTCTGGGTTCCACGTGCATGTTTTAGCTGAAGGCAGAATCCCTTAAACCTGGAGAGTTGAGACCCGTGGAATGGGTACCATGCAATATGACTTCAAAGGGTCTTCATTTGCTCACCGAACCTCTCCAATCCTATCACTGCTGCGTTTATGCCCCTGTACACATGCTTGATTCTCTTTCAGAGACATAGCAATCCATAGGTTTTAAGATACTTACTAGTCAGGTACATTCTTAGGCGTTTAATATGGGCTGTTGAGTCCATTTCGTTGAGCAAGGAGTAGCTCTTGTCTATTCCATATTTGGCTTAAGGAACTTTATCTGTGCTCATTTCAATCTCTGGTTTTATGCAGCACCCCAACTCACATTTCCCGTTAAGCAAGCAAAAGTTGGTTTTCTAAATTTGAGACCCTGTTCTGTTTTGTAATCCAGTTCCTGTGTATCCAAGTTTACATTCCGTGTATTAGTGATATCTTATGATGTTTCTTTTTCTGTGTGACTTATTTCAGTTAGAATCATCATACCTGAATCCACTCATTATGCTGCTATGGGCCTGATGACATAGATTTCATTGCTGAGTGATATTGCATTGTACGTAAGTACCACAATTTCTTTATCCATTTTTCACTTTCAGTGATATTGAACTTGTACCGTAAACGAGGTTCTTGTAAACAGAGCCGTCCCAAACATTGGGGTGGCTGTGTCTTTTTGATTTTAATTTCCCTAAGCTATAGGACCATAAGTGGAAGTGCCCTAGGCTCTGTTGCTTTGTTTTTTAGATGTTTCAGGAAACACCATACACTTCTCCCCAGTGGCTGTTGGCAATTTACATCCCGCCCATCAGCATAACAAGGCTCCCAGTTCTCCATCGCATGTCCTGCCTTTCTGGATTTTACACTTTTTTCAGATGGTCTTTTTGACCGGGGGGAAGTGAGACTTCATTGTAGTGCAGATTTCCTTTGTAAGCTTGCTTGGTTGGCCAAAAAGGCCGTATGCGTTTTTTCCTGAATATATTCAGGAAAAAACGCATACGCCCTTTTTGGCCAAGTGCATCATTGTGGACGTTCTGCCTCTTTTCCTATGCTTTAAATGCAATTCCAGTCTACCTCCTGAAATCGGTTTCCTGCAATTCTGCCCCGCTTTCAAGTCCTCTTGGCAGCCTTACTTCAGTATATTTTTGGATGATAGCTGTCATTTATAACTCTGCAGGTTTGTGAATTACAGTGCCCCTGAGCTCCTTTCTTCAACTCGCTTTCTTGGGAGCTGGCCGCAACACCACAGGATTGCTTCCGGCCCTAATCT
This sequence comes from Leucopleurus acutus, assembly GCF_964270905.1. Taxonomy (NCBI): domain Eukaryota; kingdom Metazoa; phylum Chordata; class Mammalia; order Artiodactyla; family Delphinidae; genus Leucopleurus; species Leucopleurus acutus. The sequence continues at coordinate 67,500 of NW_028138790.1, read as the reverse complement.
GGTTCCGGCACGGCACGCTGAGCCTTTGGTTAATTCCTCTTCCTGGTGGGAAATGACAGTTAAATTTGCGCGTCCAGACACCTCCAGCTAGTCTCTCATTGGTTCTCCCTATTCCTGTTCATCTTCTGCAGAAATTGCATACTGGGCCAAACAGGAGGTTAAAGGCACTGACTCTCCAAGTTGGGAGAGTGTTAGTAAAGCATCTGGAATGTTGCACCCAAGTACCAGGGGACGAGAGCTGAGACATATTGGAACACGTCTCCCGATCACATGGTTGATCATACTCTGGGTTCCACATGCATGTTTTAGCTGAAGGAAGAATCCCTTAAACCTGGAGAGTTGAGACCCGTGGAATGGGTACCATGCAATATGACTTCAAAGGGTCTTCATTTGCTCACCGAACCTCTCCAATCCTATCACTGCTGCGTTTATGCCCCTGTACACACGCTTGATTCTCTTTCAGAGACATAGCAATCCATAGGTTTTAAGATATTTACTAGTCAGGTACATTCTTAGGCGTTTAATATGGGCTGTTGAGTCCATTTCGTTGAGCAAGGAGTAGCTCTGGTCTATTCCATATTTGGCTTAAGGAACTTTATCTGTGCTCATTTCAATCTCTGGTTTTATGCAGCACCCCAACTCACCTTTCCCCTTAAGCAAGCATAAGTTGGTTTTCTAAATTTGAGACCCTGTTCTGTTTTGTAATCCAGTTCCTGTGTAGCCAAGTTTACATTCCGTGTATTAGTGATATCTTATGATGTTTCTTTTTCTGTGTGACTTATTTCAGGTAGAATCATCATACCTGAATCCACTCATTATGCTGCTACGGGCCTGATGACATAGATTTCATTGCTGAGTGATATTGCATTGTACGTAAGTACCACAACTTCTTTATGCATTTTTCACTTTCTGCGATATTGAACTTGTACCGTAAATGAGGTTCTTGTAAACAGAGCCGTCCCAAACTGGGGTGGCTGTGTCTTTTTGATTTTAATTTCCCTAAGCTATAGGACCATAAGTGGAAGTGCCCTAGGCTCCGTTGCTATGCATTTTAGATGTTTCAGGAAGCACCATACACTTCTTCCCAGTGGCTCTTGGCAATTTACATCCCGCCCATCAGCATAACAAGGCTCCCAGTTCTCCATGGCCTGTCCTGCCTTTCTGGATTTTACACTTTTTTCAGGTGGCCCTTTTGACCGGGGGGAAGTGAGACTTCATTGTAGTGCAGATTTCCTTTGCAAGCTTGCTTGGTTGGCCAAAAAGGGCGTATGCGTTTTTTCCTGAATTCATTCAGGAAAAAACGCATACGCCCTTTTTGGCCAAGTGCATCATTGTGGACGTTCTGCCTCTTTTCCTATGCTTTAAATGCAATTCCAGTCTACCTCCTGAAATCGGTTTCCTGCAATTTTGCCCCGCTTTCAAGTCCTCTTGGCAGCCTTACTTCAGTATATTTTTGGACGATAGCTGTCATTTATAACTCTGCAGGTTTGTGAATTACAGTGCCCCTGAGCTCCTTTCTTCAACTCGCTTTCTTGTGAGCTGGCCGCAACACCGCAGGATTGCTTCAGGCCCTAATCTTGTTCCGGCACGGCACGCTGAGCCTTTGGTTAATTCCTCTTCCTGGTGGGAAATGACAGTTAAATTTGCCCGTCCAGATACCTCCAGCTAGTCTCTCATTGGTTCTCCTTATTCCTGTTCATCTTCCGCAGAAATTGCATACTGGGCCAAACAGGAGGTTAAAGGCACTGACTCTCCAAGTCGGGAGAGTGTTAGTAAAGCACCTGGAATGTTGCACCCGAGTACCAGGGGACGAGAACTGAGACATATTGGAACACGTCTCCCGATCACACGGTTGATCATACTCTGGGTTCTACATGAATGTTTTAGCTGAAGGCAGAATCCCTTAAACCTGGAGAGTTGAGACCCGTGGAATGGGTACCATGCAATATGACTTCAAAGGGTCTTCATTTGCTCACCGAACCTCTCCAATCCTATCACTGCTGCGTTTATGCCCCTGTACACACGCTTGATTCTCTTTCAGAGACATAGCAATCCATAGGTTTTAAGATACTTACTAGTCAGGTACATTCTTAGGCGTTTAATATGGGGTGTTGAGTCCATTTCGTTGAGCAAGGAGTAGCTCTTGTCTATTCCATATTTGGCCTAAGGAACTTTATCTGTGCTCATTTCAATCTCTGGTTTTATGCAGCACCCCAACTCAACTTTCCCCTTAAGCAAGCATAAGTTGGTTTTCTAAATTTGAGACCCTGTTCTGTTTTGTAATCCAGTTCCTGTGTAGCCAAGTTTACATTCAGTGTATTAGTGATATCTTATGATGTTTCTTTTTCTGTGTGACTTATTTCAGTTAGAATCATCATACCTGAATCCACTCATTATGCTGCTACGGGCCTGATGACATAGATTTCATTGCTGAGTGATATTGCATTGTACGTAAGTACCACAACTTCTTTATCCATTTTTCACTTTCTGCGATATTGAACTTGCACCCTAAACGAGGTTCTTGTAAACAGAGCCGTCCCAAACATTGGGGTGGCTGTGTCTTTTTGATTTTAATTTCCCTAAGCTATAGGACCATAAGTGGAAGTGCCCTAGGCTCCGTTGCTATGCTTTTTAGATGTTTCTCGAAGCACCATACACTTCTTCCCAGTGGCTCTTGGCAATTTACATCCCGCCCATCAGAATAACAAGGCTCCCAGTTCTCCATGGCCTGTCCTGCCTTTCTGGTTTTTACACTTTTTTCAGATGGCCCTTTTGACCGGGGGGAAGTGAGACTTCATTGTAGTGCAGATTTCCTTTGCAAGCTTGCTTGGTTGGCCCAAAAGTGCGTATGCGTTTTTTCCTGAATACATTCAGGAAAAAACGCATATGCCCTTTTTGGCCAAGTGCATCATTGTGGACGTTCTGCCTCTTTTCCTATGCTTTAAATGCAATTCCAGTCTACCTCCTGAAATCGGTTTCCTGCAATTCTGCCGCGCTTTCAAGTCCTCTTGGCAGCCTTACTTCAGTATATTTTTGGATGATAGCTGTCATTTATAACTCTGCAGGTTTGTGAATTACAGTGCCCCTGAGCTCCTTTCTTCAACTCGTTTCTTGTGAGCTGGCCGCAACACCGCAGGATTGCTTCAGGCCCTAATCTTGTTCCGGCACGGCACGCTGAGCCTTTGGTTAATTCCTCTTCCTGGTGGGAAATGACAGTTAAATTTGCGCATCCAGACACCTCCAGCTACTCTCTCATTGCTTCTCACTATTCCTGTTCATCCTCCGCAGAAATTGCAAACTGGGCCAAACAGGAGGTTAAAGGCACTGACTCTCCAAGTCGGGAGAGTGTTAGCAAAGCGTCTGGAATGTTGCACCCGAGTACCAGGGGACGAGAACTGAGACATATTGGAACACGTCTCCCGATCACACGGTTGATCATACTCTGGGTTCCACATGCATGTTTTAGCTGAAGGCAGAATCCCTTAAACTTGGAGAGTTGATACCCGTGGAATTGGGTACCATACAATATGACTTCAAAGGGTCTTCATTTGCTCACCGAACCTCTCCAATCCTATCACTGCTGCGTTTATGCCCCTGTACACATGCTTGATTTTCTTTCAGAGACATAGCAATCCATAGGTTTTAAGATACTTACTAGTCAGGTACATTCTTAGGAGTTTAATATGGGGTGTTGAGTCCATTTCGTTGAGCAAGGTGTAGTTCTTGTCTATTCCATATTTGGCTTAAGGAACTTTATCTGTGCTCATTTCAATCTCTGGTTTTATGCAGCACCCCAACTCAGCTTTCCCCTTAAGCAAGCATAAGTTGGTTTTCTAAATTTAAGACCCTGTTCTCTTTTGTAATCCAGTTGCTCTGTAGCCTAGTTTACATTCCGTGCATTAGTGATATCTTATGATGTTTCTTTTTCTGTGTGACTTATTTCAGTTAGAATCATCATACCTGAATCCACTCATATTGCTGCTACGGGCCTGATGACATAGATTTCATTGCTGAGTGATATTGCATTGTACGTAAGTACCACAACTTCTTTATCCATTTTTCACTTTCTGCGATATTGAACTTGTACCGTAAACGAGGTTCTTGTAAACAGGGCCGTCCCAAACTGTGGGGTGGCTGTGTCTTTTTGATTTTAATTTCCCTAAGCTATAGGACCATAAGTGGAAGTGCCCTAGGCTCCGCTGCTATGTTTTTTAGATGTTTCAGGAAGCACCATACACTTCTCCCGAGTGGCTGTTGGTAATTTACATCCCGCCCATCAGCATAACAAGGCTCCCAGTTCTCCATGGCCTGTCCTGCCTTTCTGGATTTTACACGTTTTTCAGGTGGCCCTTTTGACCGGGGGGAAGTGAGACTTCATTGTAGTGCAGATTTCCTTTGCAAGCTTGCTTGGTTGGCCAAAAAGGGCGTATGCGTTTTTTCCTGAATATATTCAGGAAAAAACGCATACTCCCTTTTTGGCCAAGTGCATCATTGTGGACGTTCTGCCTCTTTTCCTATGCTTTAAATGCAATTCCAGTCTACCTCCTGAAATCGGTTTCCTGCAATTCTGCCCCGCTTTCAAGTCCTCTTGGCAGCCTTACTTCAGTATATTTTTGGACGATAGCTGTCATTTATAACTCTGCAGGTTTGTGAATTACAGTGCCCCTGAGCTCCTTTCTTCAACTCGCTTTCTTGTGAGCTGGCCGCAACACCGCAGGATTGCTTCAGGCCCTAATCTTGTTCCGGCACGGCACGCTGAGCCTTTGGTCAATTCTTCTTCCTGGTGCGAAATGAGAGTTAAATTTGCCCGTCCAGACACCTCCAGCTAGTCTCTCATTGGTTCTCCCTACTCCTGTACATCTTCCGCAGAAATTGCAAACTGGGTCAAACAGGAGGTTAAAGGCACTGACTCTCCAAGTCGGGAGAGTGTTAGTAAAGCATCTGGAATGTTGCACCCGAGTACCAGGGGACGAGAACTGAGACATATTGGAACACGTCTCCCGATCACACGGTTGATCATACTCTGGGTTCCACGTGCATGTTTTAGCTGAAGGAAGAATCCCTTAAACCTGGAGAGTTGAGACCCGTGGAATGGGTACCATGCAATATGACATCAAAGGGTCTTCATTTGCTCACCGAACCTCTCCAATCCTATCACTGCTGCGTTTATGCCCCTGTACACACGCTTGATTTTCTTTCAGAGACATAGCATTCCATCGGTTTTAAGATACTTACTAGTCAGGTACATTCTTAGGCGTTTAATATGGGGTGTTGAGTCCATTTCATTGAGCAAGGAGTAGTTCTTGTCTATTCCATATTTGGCTTAAGGAACTTTATCTGTGCTCATTTCAATCTCTGGTTTTATGCAGCACCCCAACTCACCTTTCCCCTTAAGCAAGCATAAGTTGGTTTTCTAAATTTGAGACCCTGTTCTGTTTTGTAATCCAGTTCCTGTGTACCCAAGTTTACATTCCGTGTATTAGTGGTATCTTATGATGTTTCTTTTTCTGTGTGACTTATTTCAGTTAGAATCATCATACCTGAATCCACTCATTATGCTGCTATGGGCCTGATGACATAGATTTCATTGCTGAGTGATATTGCATTGTACGTAAGTACCACAACTTCTTTATCCATTTTTCACTTTCTGCGATATTGAACTTGTACCGTAAATGAGGTTCTTGTAAACAGAGCAGTCCCAAATTTTCGGGTGGCTGTGTCTTTTTGATTTTAATTTCCCTAAGGTATAGGACCATAAGTGGAAGTGCCCTAGGCTCTGTTGCTTTGTTTTTTAGATGTTTCAGGAAACACCATACACCTCTCCCGAGTGGCTGTTGGCAATTTACATCCCGCCCATCAGCATAACAAGGCTCCCAGTTCTCCATGGCCTGTCCTGCCTTTCTGGATTTATACTTTTTTCAGGTGGCCCTTTTGACCGGGGGGAAGTGAGACTTCATTGTAGTGCAGATTTCCTTTGCAAGCTTGCTTGGTTGGCCAAAAAGGGCGTATGCGTTTTTTCCTGAATATATTCAGGAAAAAACGCATACGCCCTTTTTGGCCAAGTGCATCATTGTGGACGTTCTGCCTCTTTTCCTATGCTTTAAATGCAATTCCAGTCTACATCCTGAAATCGGTATCCTGCAATTCTGCCCCGCTTTCAAGTCCTCTTGGCAGCCTTACTTCAGTATATTTTTGGACGATAGCTGTCATTTATAACTCTGCAGGTTTGTGAATTACAGTGCCCCTGAGCTCCTTTCTTCAACTCGCTTTCTTGTGAGCTGGCCGCAACACCGCAGGATTGCTTCAGGCCCTAATCTGGTTCCGACACGGCACGCTGAGCCTTTGGTCAATTCTTCTTCCTGGTGCGAAATGAGAGTTAAATTTGCCCGTCCAGACACCTCCAGCTAGTCTCTCATTGGTTCTCCCTATTCCTGTACATCTTCCGCAGAAATTGCAAACTGGGCCAAACAGGAGGTTAAAGGCACTGACTCTCCAAGTCGGGAGAGTGTTAGTAAAGCATCTGGAATGTTGCACCCGAGTACCAGGGGACGAGAACTGAGACATATTGGAACACGTCTCCCGATCACACGGTTGATCATACTCTGGGTTCCACGTGCATGTTTTAGCTGAAGGAAGAATCCCTTAAACCTGGAGAGTTGAGACCCGTGGAATGGGTCCCATGCAATATGACTTCAAAGGGTCTTCATTTGCTCACCGAACCTCTCCAATCCTATCACTGCTGCGTTTATGCCTCTGTACACACGATTGATTTTCTTTCAGAGACATAGCAATCCATAGGTTTTAAGATACTGACTAGTCAGGTACATTCTTAGGCGTTTAATATGGGGTGTTGAGTCCATTTGGTTGAGCAAGGAGTAGTTCTTGTCTATTCCATATTTGGCTTAAGGAACTTTATCTGTGCTCATTTCAATCTCTGGTTTATGCAGCACCCCAACTCACCTTTCCCCTTAAGCAAGCATAAGTTGGTTTTCTAAATTTGAGACCCTGTTCTGTTTTGTAATCCAGTTCCTGTGTACCCAAGTTTACATTCCGTGTATTAGTGGTATCTTATGATGTTTCTTTTTCTGTGTGACTTATTTCAGTTAGAATCATCATACCTGAATCCACTCATTATGCTGCTACGGGCCTGATGACATAGATTTCATTGCTGAGTGATATTGCATTGTACGTAAGTACCACAAATTCTTTATCCATTTTTCACTTTCTGCGATATTGAACTTGTACCGTAAACGAGGTTCTTGTAAACAGAGCCGTCCCAAACTTTGGGGTGGCTGTGTCTTTTTGATTTTAATTTCCCTAAGCTATAGGACCATAAGTGGAAGTGCCCTAGGCTCTGTTGCTTTGTTTTTTAGATGTTTCAGGAAACACCATACACCTCTCCCGAGTGGCTGTTGGCAATTTACATCCCGCCCATCAGCATAACAAGGCTCCCAGTTCTCCATGGCCTGTCCTGCCTTTTTGGATTTTACACTTTTTTCAGGTGGCCCTTTTGACCGGGGGGAAGTGAGACTTCATTGTAGTGCAGATTTCCTTTGCAAGCTTGCTTGGTTGGCCAAAAAGGGCGTATGCGTTTTTTCCTGAATATATTCAGGAAATATATATTCAGGAAAATATATTCAGGAAAAAAATATATTCAGGAAAAAACGCATACGCCCTTTTTGGCCAAGTGCATCATTGTGGACGTTCTGCCTCTTTTCCTATGCTTTAAATGCAATTCCAGTCTACCTCCTGAAATCGGTTTCCTGCAATTCTGCCCCGCTTTCAAGTCCTCTTGGCAGCCTTACTTCAGTATATTTTTGGACGATAGCTGTCATTTATAACTCTGCAGGTTTGTGAATTACAGTGCCCCTGAGCTCCTTTCTTCAACTCGCTTTCTTGTGAGCTGGCCGCAACACCACAGGATTGCTTCAGGCCCTAATCTGGTTCCGGCACGGCACGCTGAGCCTTTGGTCAATTCTTCTTCCTGGTGCGAAATGAGAGTTAAATTTGCCCGTCCAGACACCTCCAGCTAGTCTCTCATTGGTTCTCCCTATTCCTGTACATCTTCCGCAGAAATTGCAAACTGGGCCAAACAGGAGGTTAAAGGCACTGACTCTCCAAGTCGGGAGAGTGTTAGTAAAGCATCTGGAATGTTGCACCCGAGTACCAGGGGACGAGAACTGAGACATATTGGAACACGTCTCCCGATCACACGGTTGATCATACTCTGGGTTCCACGTGCATGTTTTAGCTGAAGGAAGAATCCCTTAAACCTGGAGAGTTGAGACCCGTGGAATGGGTCCCATGCAATATGACTTCAAAGGGTCTTCATTTGCTCACCGAACCTCTCTAATCCTATCACTGCTGCGTTTATGCCCCTGTACACACGCTTGATTTTCTTTCAGAGACATAGCAATCCATAGGTTTTAAGATACTTACTAGTCAGGTACATTCCTAGGCGTTTAATATGGGGTGTTGAGTCCATTTCGTTGAGCAAGGAGTAGTTCTTGTCTATTCCATATTTGGCTTAAGGAACTTTATCTGTGCTCATTTCAATCTCTGGTTTTATGCAGCACCCCAACTCACCTTTCCCCTTAAGCAAGCATAAGTTGGTTTTCTAAATTTGAGACCCTGTTCTGTTTTGTAATCCAGTTCCTGTGTACCCAAGTTTACATTCCGTGTATTAGTGGTATCTTATGATGTTTCTTTTTCTGTGTGACTTATTTCAGTTAGAGTCATCATACCTGAATCCACTCATTATGCTGCTACGGGCCTGATGACATAGATTTCATTGCTGAGTGATATTGCATTATACGTAAGTACCACAACTTCTTTATCCATTTTTCACTTTCTGCGATATTGAACTTGTACCGTAAACGAGGTTCTTGTAAACAGAGCCGTCCCAAACTTTGGGGTGGCTGTGTCTTTTTGATTTTAATTTCCCTAAGCTATAGGACCATAAGTGGAAGTGCCCTAGGCTCTGTTGCTTTGTTTTTTAGATGTTTCAGGAAACACCATACACCTCTCCCGAGTGGCTGTTGGCAATTTACATCCCGCCCATCAGCATAACAAGGCTCCCAGTTCTCCATGGCCTGTCCTGCCTTTCTGGATTTTACACTTTTTTCAGGTGGCCCTTTTGACTGGGGGGAAGTGAGACTTCATTGTAGTGCAGATTTCCTTTGCAAGCTTGCTTGGTTGGCCAAAAAGGGCGTATGCGTTTTTTCCTGAATATATTCAGGAAGAAACGCATACGCCCTTTTGGCCAAGTGCATCATTGTGGACGTTCTGCCTCTTTTCCTATGCTTTAAATGCAATTCCAGTCTACCTCCTGAAATCGGTTTCCTCCAATTCTGCCCCGCTTTCAAGTCCTCTTGGCAGCCTTACTTCAGTATATTTTTGGACGATAGCTGTCATTTATAACTCTGCAGGTTTGTGAATTACAGTGCCCCTGAGCTCCTTTCTTCAACTCGCTTTCTTGTGAGCTGGCCGCAACACCGCAGGATTGCTTCAGGCCCTAATCTGGTTCCGGCACGGCACGCTGAGCCTTTGGTCAATTCTTCTTCCTGGTGCGAAATGAGAGTTAAATTTGCCCGTCCAGACACCTCCAGCTAGTCTCTCATTGGTTCTCCCTATTCCTGTACATCTTCCGCAGAAATTGCAAACTGGGCCAAACAGGAGGTTAAAGGCACTGACTCTCCAAGTCGGGAGAGTGTTAGTAAAGCATCTGGAATGTTGCACCCGAGTACCAGGGGACGAGAACTGAGACATATTGGAACACGTCTCCCGATCACATGGTTGATCATACTCTGGGTTCCACGTGCATGTTTTAGCTGAAGGAAGAATCCCTTAAACCTGGAGAGTTGAGACCCTTGGAATGGGTCCCATGCAATATGACTTCAAAGGGTCTTCATTTGCTCACCGAACCTCTCCAATCCTATCACTGCTGCGTTTATGCCTCTGTACACATGCTTGATTTTCTTTCAGAGACATAGCAATCCATAGGTTTTAAGATACTGACTAGTCAGGTACATTCTTAGGCGTTTAATATGGGGTGTTGAGTCCATTTGGTTGAGCAAGGAGTAGTTCTTGTCTATTCCATATTTGGCTTAAGGAACTTTATCTGTGCTCATTTCAATCTCTGGTTTATGCAGCACCCCAACTCACCTTTCCCCTTAAGCAAGCATAAGTTGGTTTTCTAAATTTGAGACCCTGTTCTGTTTTGTAATCCAGTTCCTGTGTAGCCAAGTTTACATTCCGTGTATTAGTGGTATCTTATGATGTTTCTTTTTCTGTGTGACTTATTTCAGTTAGAATCATCATACCTGAATCCACTCATTATGCTGCTACGGGCCTGATGACATAGATTTCATTGCTGAGTGATATTGCATTGTACGTAAGTACCACAAAATCTTTATCCATTTTTCACTTTCTGCGATATTGAACTTGTACCGTAAACGAGGTTCTTGTAAACAGAGCCGTCCCAAACTTTGGGGTGGCTGTGTCTTTTTGATTTTAATTTCCCTAAGCTATAGGACCATAAGTGGAAGTGCCCTAGGCTCTGTTGCTTTGTTTTTTAGATGTTTCAGGAAACACCATACACCTCTCCCGAGTGGCTGTTGGCAATTTACATCCCGCCCATCAGCATAACAAGGCTCCCAGTTCTCCATGGCCTGTCCTGCCTTTTTGGATTTTACACTTTTTTCAGGTGGCCCTTTTGACCGGGGGGAAGTGAGACTTCATTGTAGTGCAGATTTCCTTTGCAAGCTTGCTTGGTTGGCCAAAAAGGGCGTATGCGTTTTTTCCTGAATATATTCAGGAAGAAACGCATACGCCCTTTTGGCCAAGTGCATCATTGTGGACGTTCTGCCTCTTTTCCTATGCTTTAAATGCAATTCCAGTCTACCTCCTGAAATCGGTTTCCTGCAATTCTGCCCCGCTTTCAAGTCCTCTTGGCAGCCTTACTTCAGTATATTTTTGGACGATAGCTGTCATTTATAACTCTGCAGGTTTGTGAATTACAGTGCCCCTGAGCTCCTTTCTTCAACTCGCTTTCTTGTGAGCTGGCCGCAACACCGCAGGATTGCTTCAGGCCCTAATCTGGTTCCGGCACGGCACGCTGAGCCTTTGGTCAATTCTTCTTCCTGGTGCGAAATGAGAGTTAAATTTGCCCGTCCAGACACCTCCAGCTAGTCTCTCATTGGTTCTCCCTATTCCTGTACATCTTCCGCAGAAATTGCAAACTGGGCCAAACAGGAGGTTAAAGGCACTGACTCTCCAAGTCGGGAGAGTGTTAGTAAAGCATCTGGAATGTTGCACCCGAGTACCAGGGGACGAGAACTGAGACATATTGGAACACGTCTCCCGATCACACGGTTGATCATACTCTGGGTTCCACGTGCATGTTTTAGCTGAAGGAAGAATCCCTTAAACCTGGAGAGATGAGACCCGTGGAATGGGTCCCATGCAATATGACTTCAAAGGGTCTTCATTTGCTCACCGAACCTCTCCAATCCTATGACTGCTGCGTTTATGCCCCTGTACACACGCTTGATTCTCTTTCAGAGACATAGCAATCCATAGGTTTTAAGATACTTACTAGTCAGGTACATTCCTAGGCGTTTAATATGGGGTGTTGAGTCCATTTGGTTGAGCAAGGAGTAGTTCTTGTCTATTCCATATTTGGCTTAAGGAACTTTATCTGTGCTCATTTCAATCTCTGGTTTTATGCAGCACCCCAACTCACCTTTCCCCTTAAGCAAGCATAAGTTGGTTTTCTAAATTTGAGACCCTGTTCTGTTTTGTAATCCAGTTCCTGTGTAGCCAAGTTTACATTCCGTGTATTAGTGGTATCTTATGATGTTTCTTTTTCTGTGTGACTTATTTCAGTTAGAATCATCATACCTGAATCCACTCATTATGCTGCTACGGGCCTGATGACATAGATTTCATTGCTGAGTGATATTTCATTGTACGTAAGTACCACAACTTCTTTATCCATTTTTCACTTTCTGCGATATTGAACTTGTACCGTAAACGAGGTTCTTGTAAACAGAGCCGTCCCAAACTTTGGGGTGGCTGTGTCTTTTTGATTTTAATTTCCCTAAGCTATAGGACCATAAGTGGAAGTGCCCTAGGCTCTGTTGCTTTGTTTTTTAAATGTTTCAGGAAACACCATACACCTCTCCAGAGTGGCTGTTGGCAATTTACATCCCGCCCATCAGCATAACAAGGCTCCCAGTTCTCCATGGCCTGTCCTGCCTTTCTGGATTTTACACTTTTTTCAGGTGGCCCTTTTGACCGGGGGGAAGTGAGACTTCATTGTAGTGCAGATTTCCTTTGCAAGCTTGCTTGGTTGGCCAAAAAGGGCGTATGCGTTTTTTCCTGAATATATTCAGGAAAAAACGCATACGCCCTTTTTGTCCAAGTGCATCATTGTGGACGTTCTGCCTCTTTTCCTATGCTTTAAATGCAATTCCAGTCTACCTCCTGAAATCGGTATCCTGCAATTCTGCCCCGCTTTCAAGTCCTCTTGGCAGCCTTACTTCAGTATATTTTTGGACGATAGCTGTCATTTATAACTCTGCAGGTTTGTGAATTACAGTGCCCCTGAGCTCCTTTCTTCAACTCGCTTTCTTGTGAGCTGGCCGCAACACCGCAGGATTGCTTCAGGCCCTAATCTGGTTCCGGCACGGCACGCTGAGCCTTTGGTCAATTCTTCTTCCTGGTGGGAAATGAGAGTTAAATTTGCCCGTCCAGACACCTCCAGCTAGTCTCTCATTGGTTCTCCCTATTCCTGTACATCTTCCGCAGAAATTGCAAACTGGGCCAAACAGGAGGTTAAAGGCACTGACTCTCCAAGTCGGGAGAGTGTTAGTAAAGCATCTGGAATGTTGCACCCGAGTACCAGGGGACGAGAACTGAGACATATTGGAACACGTCTCCCGATCACACGGTTGATCATACTCTGGGTTCCACGTGCATGTTTTAGCTGAAGGAAGAATCCCTTAAACCTGGAGAGTTGAGACCCGTGGAATGGGTCCCATGCAATATGACTTCAAAGGGTCTTCATTTGCTCACCGAACCTCTCCAATCCTATCACTGCTGCGTTTATGCCCCTGTACACACGCTTGATTTTCTTTCAGAGACATAGCAATCCATAGGTTTTAAGATACTTACTAGTCAGGTACATTCCTAGGCGTTTAATATGGGGTGTTGAGTCCATTTCGTTGAGCAAGGAGTAGTTCTTGTCTATTCCATATTTGGCTTAAGGAACTTTATCTGTGCTCATTTCAATCTCTGGTTTTATGCAGCACCCCAACTCACCTTTCCCCTTAAGCAAGCATAAGTTGGTTTTCTAAATTTGAGACCCTGTTCTGTTTTGTAATCCAGTTCCTGTGTAGCCAAGTTTACATTCCGTGTATTAGTGGTATCTTATGATGTTTCTTTTTCTGTGTGACTTATTTCAGTTAGAATCATCATACCTGAATCCACTCATTATGCTGCTTCGGGCCTGATGACATAGATTTCATTGCTGAGTGATATTGCATTGTACGTAAGTACCACAACTTCTTTATCCATTTTTCACTTTCTGCAATATTGAACTTGTACCGTAAACGAGGTTCTTGTAAACAGAGCCGTCCCAAACTTTGGGGTGGCTGTGTCTTTTTGATTTTAATTTCCCTAAGCTATAGGACCATATGTGGAAGTGCCCTAGGCTCTGTTGCTTTGTTTTTTAGATGTTTCAGGAAATACCATACACCTCTCCAGAGTGGCTGTTCGCAATTTACATCCTGCCCATTAGCATAACAAGGCTCCCAGTTCTCCATGGCCTGTCCTGCCTTTCTGGATTTTACACTTTTTTCAGGTGGCCCTTTTGACCGGGGGGAAGTGAGACTTCATTGTAGTGCAGATTTCCTTTGCAAGCTTGCTTGGTTGGCCAAAAAGGGCGTATGCGTTTTTTCCTGAATATATTCAGGAAAAAACGCATACGCCCCTTTTGGCCAAGTGCATCATTGTGGACGTTCTGCCTCTTTTCCTATGCTTTAAATGCAATTCCAGTCTACCTCCTGAAATCGGTTTCCTGCAATTCTGCCCCGCTTTCAAGTCCTCTTGGCAGCCTTACTTCAGTATATTTTTGGACGATAGCTGTCATTTATAACTCTGCAGGTTTGTGAATTAAAGTGCCCCTGAGCTCCTTTCTTCAACTCGCTTTCTTGTGAGCTGGCCGCAACACCGCAGGATTGCTTCAGGCCCTAATCTGGTTCCGGCACGGCACGCTGAGCCTTTGGTCAATTCTTCTTCCTGGTGCGAAATGAGAGTTAAATTTGCCCGTCCAGACACCTCCAGCTAGTCTCTCATTGGTTCTCCCTATTCCTGTACATCTTCCGCAGAAATTGCAAACTGGGCCAAACAGGAGGTTAAAGGCACTGACTCTCCAAGTCGGGAGAGTGTTAGTAAAGCATCTGGAATGTTGCACCCGAGTACCAGGGGACGAGAACTGAGACATATTGGAACACGTCTCCCGATCACACGGTTGATCATACTCTGGGTTCCACGTGCATGTTTTAGCTGAAGGAAGAATCCCTTAAACCTGGAGAGTTGAGACCCGTGGAATGGGTCCCATGCAATATGACTTCAAAGGGTCTTCATTTGCTCACCGAACCTCTCCAATCCTATCACTGCTGCGTTTATGCCCCTGTACACACGCTTGATTTTCTTTCAGAGACATAGCAATCCATAGGTTTTAAGATACTTACTAGTCAGGTACATTCCTAGGCGTTTAATATGGGGTGTTGAGTCCATTTCGTTGAGCAAGGAGTAGTTCTTGTCTATTCCATATTTGGCTTAAGGAACTTTATCTGTGCTCATTTCAATCTCTGGTTTTATGCAGCACCCCAACTCACCTTTCCCCTTAAGCAAGCATAAGTTGGTTTTCTAAATTTGAGACCCTGTTCTGTTTTGTAATCCAGTTCCTGTGTAGCCAAGTTTACATTCCGTGTATTAGTGGTATCTTATGATGTTTCTTTTTCTGTGTGACTTATTTCAGTTAGAATCATCATACCTGAATCCACTCATTATGCTGCTACGGGCCTGATGACATAGATTTCATTGCTGAGTGATATTGCATTGTACGTAAGTACCACAACTTCTTTATCCATTTTTCACTTTCTGCGATATTGAACTTGTACCGTAAACGAGGTTCTTGTAAACAGAGCCGTCCCAAATTTTGGGGTGGCTGTGTCTTTTTGATTTTAATTTCCCTAAGCTATAGGACCATAAGTGGAAGTGCACTAGGCTCTGTTGCTTTGTTTTTTAGATGTTTCAGGAAACACCATACACCTCTCCCGAGTGGCTGTTGGCAATTTACATCCCGCCCATCAGCATAACAAGGCTCCCAGTTCTCCATGGCCTGTCCTGCCTTTCTGGATTTTACACTTTTTTCAGGTGGCCCTTTTGACCGGGGGGAAGTGAGACTTCATTGTAGTGCAGATTTCCTTTGCAAGCTTGCTTGGTTGGCCAAAAAGGGCGTATGCAGTTTTTCCTCAATATATTCAGGAAAAAACGCATACGCCCTTTTTGGCCAAGTGCATCATTGTGGACGTTCTGCCTCTTTTCCTATGCTTTAAATGCAATTCCAGTCTACCTCCTGAAATCGGTTTCCTGCAATTCTGCCCCGCTTTCAAGTCCCCTTGGAAGGCTTACTTCAGTATATTTTTGGACGATAGCTGTCATTTATAACTCTGCAGGTTTGTGATTTACAGTGCCCCTGAGCTCCTTTCTTCAACTCGCTTTCTTGTGAGCTGGCCGCAACACCGCAGGATTGCTTCAGGCCCTAATCTGGTTCCTGCATGGCACGCTGAGCCTTTGGTTAATTCCTCTTCCTGGTGGGAAATGAGAGTTAAATTTGCCCGTCCAGACACCTCCAGCTAGTCTCTCATTGGTTCTCCCTATTCCTGTTCATCTTCTGCAGAAATTGCAAACTGGACCAAACAGGAGGTTGAAGGCACTGACTCTCCAAGTCGGGAGTGTGTTAGTAAAGCGTCTGGAATGTTGCACCCGAGTACCAGGGGACGAAAACTGAGACATATTGGAACACGTCTCCCGATCACACGGTTGATCATACTCTGGGTTCCACATGCATGTTTTAGCTGAAGGCAGAATCCCTTAAACATGGAGAGTTGAGACCCGTGGAATGGGTCCCATGCAATATGACTTCAAAGGGTCTTCATTTGCTCACCGAACCTCTCCAATCCTATCACTGCTGCGTTTATGCCCCTGTACACACGCTTGATTTTCTTTCAGAGACATAGCAATCCATAGGTTTTAAGATACTTACTAGTCAGGTACATTCCTAGGCGTTTAATATGGGGTGTTGAGTCCATTTCGTTGAGCAAGGAGTAGTTCTTGTCTATTCCATATTTGGCTTAAGGAACTTTATCTGTGCTCATTTCAATCTCTGGTTTTATGCAGCACCCCAACTCACCTTTCCCCTTAAGCAAGCATAAGTTGGTTTTCTAAATTTGAGACCCTGTTCTGTTTTGTAATCCAGTTCCTGTGTAGCCAAGTTTACATTCCGTGTATTAGTGGTATCTTATGATGTTTCTTTTTCTGTGTGACTTATTTCAGTTAGAATCATCATACCTGAATCCACTCATTATGCTGCTTCGGGCCTGATGACATAGATTTCATTGCTGAGTGATATTGCATTGTACGTAAGTACCACAACTTCTTTATCCATTTTTCACTTTCTGCAATATTGAACTTGTACCGTAAACGAGGTTCTTGTAAACAGAGCCGTCCCAAACTTTGGGGTGGCTGTGTCTTTTTGATTTTAATTTCCCTAAGCTATAGGACCATATGTGGAAGTGCCCTAGGCTCTGTTGCTTTGTTTTTTAGATGTTTCAGGAAATACCATACACCTCTCCAGAGTGGCTGTTCGCAATTTACATCCTGCCCATTAGCATAACAAGGCTCCCAGTTCTCCATGGCCTGTCCTGCCTTTCTGGATTTTACACTTTTTTCAGGTGGCCCTTTTGACCGGGGGGAAGTGAGACTTCATTGTAGTGCAGATTTCCTTTGCAAGCTTGCTTGGTTGGCCAAAAAGGGCGTATGCGTTTTTTCCTGAATATATTCAGGAAAAAACGCATACGCCCCTTTTGGCCAAGTGCATCATTGTGGACGTTCTGCCTCTTTTCCTATGCTTTAAATGCAATTCCAGTCTACCTCCTGAAATCGGTTTCCTGCAATTCTGCCCCGCTTTCAAGTCCTCTTGGCAGCCTTACTTCAGTATATTTTTGGACGATAGCTGTCATTTATAACTCTGCAGGTTTGTGAATTAAAGTGCCCCTGAGCTCCTTTCTTCAACTCGCTTTCTTGTGAGCTGGCCGCAACACCGCAGGATTGCTTCAGGCCCTAATCTGGTTCCGGCACGGCACGCTGAGCCTTTGGTCAATTCTTCTTCCTGGTGCGAAATGAGAGTTAAATTTGCCCGTCCAGACACCTCCAGCTAGTCTCTCATTGGTTCTCCCTATTCCTGTACATCTTCCGCAGAAATTGCAAACTGGGCCAAACAGGAGGTTAAAGGCACTGACTCTCCAAGTCGGGAGAGTGTTAGTAAAGCATCTGGAATGTTGCACCCGAGTACCAGGGGACGAGAACTGAGACATATTGGAACACGTCTCCCGATCACACGGTTGATCATACTCTGGGTTCCACGTGCATGTTTTAGCTGAAGGAAGAATCCCTTAAACCTGGAGAGTTGAGACCCGTGGAATGGGTCCCATGCAATATGACTTCAAAGGGTCTTCATTTGCTCACCGAACCTCTCCAATCCTATCACTGCTGCGTTTATGCCCCTGTACACACGCTTGATTTTCTTTCAGAGACATAGCAATCCATAGGTTTTAAGATACTTACTAGTCAGGTACATTCCTAGGCGTTTAATATGGGGTGTTGAGTCCATTTCGTTGAGCAAGGAGTAGTTCTTGTCTATTCCATATTTGGCTTAAGGAACTTTATCTGTGCTCATTTCAATCTCTGGTTTTATGCAGCACCCCAACTCACCTTTCCCCTTAAGCAAGCATAAGTTGGTTTTCTAAATTTGAGACCCTGTTCTGTTTTGTAATCCAGTTCCTGTGTAGCCAAGTTTACATTCCGTGTATTAGTGGTATCTTATGATGTTTCTTTTTCTGTGTGACTTATTTCAGTTAGAATCATCATACCTGAATCCACTCATTATGCTGCTACGGGCCTGATGACATAGATTTCATTGCTGAGTGATATTGCATTGTACGTAAGTACCACAACTTCTTTATCCATTTTTCACTTTCTGCGATATTGAACTTGTACCGTAAACGAGGTTCTTGTAAACAGAGCCGTCCCAAATTTTGGGGTGGCTGTGTCTTTTTGATTTTAATTTCCCTAAGCTATAGGACCATAAGTGGAAGTGCACTAGGCTCTGTTGCTTTGTTTTTTAGATGTTTCAGGAAACACCATACACCTCTCCCGAGTGGCTGTTGGCAATTTACATCCCGCCCATCAGCATAACAAGGCTCCCAGTTCTCCATGGCCTGTCCTGCCTTTCTGGATTTTACACTTTTTTCAGGTGGCCCTTTTGACCGGGGGGAAGTGAGACTTCATTGTAGTGCAGATTTCCTTTGCAAGCTTGCTTGGTTGGCCAAAAAGGGCGTATGCAGTTTTTCCTCAATATATTCAGGAAAAAACGCATACGCCCTTTTTGGCCAAGTGCATCATTGTGGACGTTCTGCCTCTTTTCCTATGCTTTAAATGCAATTCCAGTCTACCTCCTGAAATCGGTTTCCTGCAATTCTGCCCCGCTTTCAAGTCCCCTTGGAAGGCTTACTTCAGTATATTTTTGGACGATAGCTGTCATTTATAACTCTGCAGGTTTGTGATTTACAGTGCCCCTGAGCTCCTTTCTTCAACTCGCTTTCTTGTGAGCTGGCCGCAACACCGCAGGATTGCTTCAGGCCCTAATCTGGTTCCTGCATGGCACGCTGAGCCTTTGGTTAATTCCTCTTCCTGGTGGGAAATGAGAGTTAAATTTGCCCGTCCAGACACCTCCAGCTAGTCTCTCATTGGTTCTCCCTATTCCTGTTCATCTTCTGCAGAAATTGCAAACTGGACCAAACAGGAGGTTGAAGGCACTGACTCTCCAAGTCGGGAGTGTGTTAGTAAAGCGTCTGGAATGTTGCACCCGAGTACCAGGGGACGAAAACTGAGACATATTGGAACACGTCTCCCGATCACACGGTTGATCATACTCTGGGTTCCACATGCATGTTTTAGCTGAAGGCAGAATCCCTTAAACATGGAGAGTTGAGACCCGTGGAATGGGTCCCATGCAATATGACTTCAAAGGGTCTTCATTTGCTCACCGAACCTCTCCAATCCTATCACTGCTGCGTTTATGCCCCTGTACACACGCTTGATTTTCTTTCAGAGACATAGCAATCCATAGGTTTTAAGATACTTACTAGTTAGGTACATTCTTAGGCGTTTAATATGGGGTGTTGAGTCCATTTCATTGAGCAAGGAGTAGTTCTTGTCTATTCCATATTTGGCTTAAGGAACTTTATCTGTGCTCATTTCAATCTCTGGTTTTATGCAGCACCCCAACTCACCTTTCCCCTTAAGCAAGCATAAGTTGGTTTTCTAAATTTGAGACCCTGTTCTGTTTTGTAATCCAGTTCCTGTGTAGCCAAGTTTACATTCCGTGTAGTAGTGGTATCTTATGATGTTTCTTTTTCTGTGTGACTTATTTCAGTTAGAATCATCATACCTGAATCCACTCATTATGCTGCTATGGGCCTGATGACATAGATTTCATTGCTGAGTGATATTGCATTGCATGTAAGTACCACAACTTCTTTATCCATTTTTCACTTTCTGCGATATTGAACTTGTACCGTAAATGAGGTTCTTGTAAACAGAGCGGTCCCAAACTTTCGGGTGGCTGTGTCTTTTTGATTTTAATTTCCCTAAGCTATAGGACCATAAGTGGAAGTGCCCTAGGCTCTGTTGCTTTGTTTTTTAGATGTTTCAGGAAACACCATACACCTCTCCCGAGTGGCTGTTGGCAATTTATATCCTGCCCATCAGCATAACAAGGCTCCCAGTTCTCCATGGCCTGTCCTGCCTTTCTGGATTTTACACTTTTTTCAGGTGGCCCTTTTGACCGGGGGGAAGTGAGACTTCATTGTAGTGCAGATTTCCTTTGCAAGCTTGCTTGGTTGGCCAAAAAGGGCGTATGCGTTTTTTCCTGAATATATTCAGGAAAAAACGCATACGCCCTTTTTGGCCAAGTGCATCATTGTGGACGTTCTGCCTCTTTTCCTATGCTTTAAATGCAATTCCAGTCTACCTCCTGAAATCGGTTTCCTGCAATTCTGCCCCGCTTTCAAGTCCTCTTGGCAGCCTTACTTCAGTATATTTTTGGACGATAGCTGTCATTTATAACTCTGCAGGTTTGTGAATTACAGTGCCCCTGAGCTCCTTTATTCAACTCGCTTTCTTGTGAGCTGGCCGCAACACCGCAGGATTGCTTCAGGCCCTAATCTGGTTCTGGCACGGCACGCTCAGCCTTTGGTTAATTCCTCTTCCTGGTGGGAAATGAGAGTTAAATTTGCCCGTCCAGACACCTCCAGCTAGTCTCTCATTGGTTCTCCCTATTCCTGTTCATCTTCCGCAGAAATTGCAAACTGGACCAAACAGGAGGTTAAAGGCACTGACTCTCCAAGTCGGGAGTGTGTTAGTAAAGCGTCTGGAATGTTGCACCCGAGTACCAGGGGACGAGAACTGAGACATATTGGAACACGTCTCCCGATCACATGGTTGATCATACTCTGGGTTCCACATGCATGTTTTAGCTGAAGGCAGAATCCCTTAAACCTGGAGAGTTTAGACCCGTGGAATGGGTACCATGCAATATGACTTCAAAGGGTCTTCATTTGCTCACCAAACCTCTCCAATCCTATCACTGCTGCGTTTATGCCCCTGTACACACGCTTGATTCTCTTTCGGAGACATAGCAATCCATAGGTTTTAAAATACTTACTAGTCAAGTACATTCTTAGGCGTTTAATATGGGATGTTGAGTCCATTTCGTTGAGCAAGGAGTAGCTCTTGTCTATTCTATATTTGGCTTAAGGAACTTTATCTGTGCTCATTTCAATCTCTGGTTTTATGCAGCACCCCAACTCAACTTTCCCCTTAAGCAAGCATAAGTTAGTTTTCTAAATTTGAGACCCTGTTCTGTTTTGTAATCCAGTTCTTTTGTAGCCAAGTTTACATTCCGTGTATTAGTGATATCTTATGATGTTTCTTTTTCTGTGTGACTTATTTCAGTTAGAATCATTATACCTGAATCCACTCATTATGCTTCTACGGGCCTGATGACATAGATTTCATTGCTGAATGACATTGCATTGTACGTAAGTACCACAACTTCTTTATCCATTTTTCACTTTCTGCGATATTGAACTTGTACCGTAAACGAGGTTCTTGTAAACAGAGCCGTCCCAAACTTTGGGGTGGCTGTGTCTTTTTGATTTTAATTTCCCTAAGCTATAGGACCATAAGTGGAAGTGCCCTAGGCTCCGCTGCTATGTTTTTTAGATGTTTCAGGAAACACCATACACTTCTCAGGAGTGGCTGTTGGCAATTTACATCCCGCCCATCAGCATAACAAGGCTCCCAGGTCTCCATGGCCTGTCCTGCCTTTCTGGATTTTACACTTTTTTCAGATGGCCCTTTTGACCAGGAGGAAGTGAGACTTCATTGTAGTGCAGATTTCCTTTGCAAGCTTGCTTGGTTGGCTAAAAAGGGCGTATGTGTTTTTTGCTGAATATATTCAGGAAAAAACGCATATACCCTTTTTGGCCAAGTGCATCATTGTTGATGTTCTGCCTCTTTTCCTGTGCTTTAAATGCAATTCCAGTCTACCTCCTGAAATCGGTTTCCTGAAATTCTGCCTTGCTTTCAATGCCTCTTCATAGCCTTACCTCAATATATTTTTTGAAAATAGTTGGCCTTT
Organism: Leucopleurus acutus; assembly: GCF_964270905.1. Classification (NCBI taxonomy): domain Eukaryota; kingdom Metazoa; phylum Chordata; class Mammalia; order Artiodactyla; family Delphinidae; genus Leucopleurus; species Leucopleurus acutus. The sequence goes on along the minus strand of NW_028138790.1, from coordinate 45,446 downwards.
ATAACTCTGCAGGTTTTGAATTGCAGTGGCCCTTAGCTCCATTTTTCAGCTCTTATTTTTGTCATCTTGCCTCATAAACACAGGATTCCTTCAGGCCCTATTGTTCTTCAGGGGCACCTTGCTGTGCCTTTGGTTTATTTTTCTCACTGATATGAAATTAGAGTGACATGTGCCCATTGAAACCGCTACAGCTAGTTTCTCACTGGTTCCCCCTATTCCCATTCATCCTCCGCACTAACTGCAGACTGTGCGATACCAGATCTTAAAGGCATTGACTCTCCATGTGGGGATATTTTTAGTAAAGCGGCTGGAATGTCGATCCGGAGCCCCAGGAGAGGAAAAATGAGGTGCGTTTTAGAAACCTTTCCCGATCATATGGTATACCAGTCGCTGGGTTTCCCAAGCATGGTTTAGCTGTAGGAAGATTCCCTTCAACCTGGAGTGTTGGGACCCTTGGAATGAGTAGCATGAAGTATTGCATGAAACTTTTGGCAGTTGCTCACCAAAGCTCACCAATCCTCTCAGCCCCAAGTGTCCAGCCTTATGTCTTATCCAGCTGTGGGTTTATATGTGGTCAATCCAGGTTGCATCACAGCCCCTGAGCGAATTTTGTAAGAATTTTTCTCTCTTTCATTGTTTCTGCGTTTTGTTTTTAAAATTTATTTCTATAATGGGGTTTAGCTCATTTTCACTGCTGTGTTTGTGCCGCTCTGCACACACTTGATTCCCTTATGGAGATATATCAATACATGGGTTTTAAGATTCTTATTACTCAGATATATTTCTCTGTGGTGTATAGGGTGTGTTGAGGCCAGTTCATTGAGCAAGGTGTAGATCTTGTCTAATATCTATTTGGTTTATTGAACGGTATCTGTGCTAATTTCAAACTCTGGTTTTATGCATCACCCCACCTCTCCTTTCCCCTTAAGCTGAAATAAGTGTGTTTTCTAAATGTGAGACACTGTTCTGTTCTGTAATTCATTTCTTGTGCAGCCATATTTACCCTCCCTCTATAAGTGATATCTTATGATACGTTTCTTTTTCTGTTTGACTTATTTCAAGTAGTATTATCAGACCTAAATCCACTCTTTATCCTTCTACTAGCCTTATTACATTGATTTCATGGTGAAGAGATATTCCATTGTACATAAGTACCACATCTTCTTTATCCATTGTTCTCTTTCCTGGGATATTTAAGGTGTACTGAAGTTGAGGTTCTTGTAAACAGAGTAGCCCTAAACTGTGGTGTGCTTGTGTCTTGTTGATTTTTAGACTTCCCTAGATATACTCCCATGATTGGAAGTGTCCTATGCTCTGTAGCTCTGTTTTTTAGATGATTTAGGTACCACCATACACTTCTCCAGAGTGGCTCTCGGCAGTTCACACACTGCCCATCAGCGTATAAAGGCTCCCTGTTCTCCATGGCCTGTCCTGCATTTCTGGTTTTTACAATTGTTTAGGATGGCCCTTTTGACCAGTGGGAAATGAGACTTCTTTGTTGTGCACATTTGCATTGCTTGCTTGCTTCGTTGCCCATAAAGTGTGTATGCGTTTTTTCCTGGATATAATCAGGAAAAAACGCATACGCCCTTTTGGGCCAACTGCATCATTGTCGAAATTCTGCCGCTTTTCATGTGCTTTAAAGACGAGTCCAATCTATCTCTTGAAATCTGTTTCTTGCAATTCTGTCTTGCATTCAGATCCTCTTCTTTGCCTTACCTCAACATATTTTTGGACGTTAGTTTTCATTTATAACTCTGCAGGTTTGTGAATTGCAGTGACCCTGAGCTCCATTTTTTAAGTTGCTCTTTTGTGAGCTGGCCTCAAACCCGCAGGATTGCTTCAGGCCCTATTTTGGCTCGGGCGAGGCGGGCTGAGCCTTTTTTCAATTCTTATTCTTAATGGGAAATTAGAGTGATATGTGCCCGTCCAAACCCCTACAACTATTCTCTCATTGGTTCCCCCTCTTCCCGTTCATCCTCCTCACAATTTGCAAAATGTGTGAAACAGAAGTTGAAATGTGCTGATTCTCCAAGTGGGGAGATTCTAAGTAACGTGGCTGGAATGGTGAACAGGAGCACCAGGAGAGGATAAATGAGCTGCATTTTAGACACATCTCCCGATCACATGGTGTACAGTCCTCTGGGTTTTCCATGCATGTTTTAGCTGTAGGAAGATCCCTTGAACCTGCAGATTTGGGACCCATTGAATGGGTACCAGGTAGTATTACTTTAAAGGGTGTGCATTTCCTCACCCAACCTCACATTTCTCTTAGTGCAAACAGTTTCCAGCCTTATGTCTCATCCTGCTGTGGGTCTAGATGTGTTCAATCCATGTTGCATCACCGGCCCTGAGGAAAAGTTGTAAGAGGTTTTCTCTGTCTCTCTGTCGTTTATTTTTTTCAATTTATTACTATATTGGTTACAGCTGATTTTCAAAGCTCTGTTTCTTGCTGCTGTACATCCACTTGATTCACGTACAGAGAGACATCAGTAAATTCTTTTTCAGATTCTTACCAGTCGTATATATTCTTTTCCGGTGACTTGAGTGTGCTGAGTGCAGTTCTTTTAGCTACCGTGTAGGCCTTGTTGATTATCAGTTTGGTATTTGGAATGGTATCTTTGCTAATTTCAACCTCCTGGATGATGCCTCACCCCTCCCCACCTTTCCCGTTTAGCAGCCTTATGCGTGTTTTCTACATATTTGACTATGTTTTTGTTTTGTAATTTATTTCATGTGTAGCCATTTTGGATTCCACCTTTAAGTGATATCTTATGATATGTGTCTTTTTCTTTTTGAATTATGTCACTTAGAATGATCATACGTAACTCCTCCGGAGTTGTTACAACTGGCCATATTTCATTGATTTCCAGGCTGAATAATATTCCACTCTACCTAAGTACCACATCTCTATCCATTTTTTCTCTCCAGAGACATTTAAGTTATATCCTAGTCGAGGATCTTTTAAACAGAGAGGGGGTAAACACTGGGGTGCCTGTGTCTTCTCGATTTTTGTTTTTCCCAAGATATACGCCCATGAGTGCAAGTGCCCTATGCTCTGTAGCTCATTTTTTAGATGCTTTAGTAAACACAATACACTTCTCCAGAATGGCCGTTGGCAATATACATTTCCACTATAAGTCTCACAGGGCTCCCTCTTCTCCTTGCCCTGTCCTGCATTTCTGTTGTTTACGCTTTATGAGGATGGCTCTTCTGACTGATGCGAAGTGATATCTCTTGTAGTATTGACTTCCAGTGCCCACCTGTTTGGTTGGCTAAAAAAGTGTATGCCCTTTTCTTGAATATATACAGAAAAAAACGCATACACCCTTTTTGGCCAACTGCAATGTTGGCAATGTTCAGCTCCTTTTCTTGTGCTTAATGGCGAGTCCTTTCTACCTCCTCAAATCCCTTTCCTGCCATTCTCCCTTGCTTACAAGTCCTTTTCTCTGACTTTCCTCAAGACATTTTTCAGTGATGGATATTTTCAACTCTGCAGTTTCGTGAATTTTACTGTCCCTGAGTTCCATTGTTCAACTTGTGTTTATGGGAACTGGCCACAAAGCAGCGGGATTTCCTCAAGCCCTATACTGTTTCCATGGGCAACCCTAGCCTTTGGTCAATTCATCTTCCTGATTGGAAATTAGAGTGACATGTGCCTGTCTGAACACCTAGGACTTGTCTCTCATTGTTCCTCATCCTTCCGCTTCATCCTCTGGACAAATTCCAAACTGTACGCAACAGGATGTTGACAGTGCTGCCATCTCCAAGTGGGGAGACTGTTAGTAAAGACGCTGGATGGGTGAACCCGAGCACCAGGAGATGAGGAGATGAGATGCCTTTTCCAAACTCTTCCCGATCAGACGGTATACCATCCTCTGGGTGTGACAGACATGTGTTAGCAGTAGGAAGAGTCCCATTCATGTAAGGAGAACACCAGGGCTTTTTCAAAATCAGTGTCTCCCCGAAACCCAAACTGGGGAATTTTTTAAGCTACGGCTACACATATGTTCATTAAGGGCCTTGGGAAGTAGGCAGAGTCCAAACTTTAGATGATTGAAGTCTTCAGGGTCAGAAGCACTCACCACCAGCTTCCCTTAGGTTACACTTTAACTGTCATTGATAGATGATGTCAATAAAAATATCTATTCTTTTTCAGATTATTTCCCCTTATAGGTTATTGCAAAATGTTGAGTGTAGTTCCCTGTGCTATACAGTAGTTCCTTGTTGATGATCTATTTTATACATAGCAGTGTGTATGTGTTAATCCCAAACTGTTAGTTTATCCCTCCTCCCACCTTTCCCCTTTGGTAATAATAAATTATAAGATTTTATACTTCTCAGAAATGGGGGAGCTGAAAGAGAGGTATCACTTTCAATGGAAAAGCATTTAAAACAAGATTGAAGCTTTAACCAAGATTATTAGATGTACATCCTTGGAAAGAAATCACTTCGTTTCTCTAATATTGACCTGACAAATAAGACAAACCTTTTCACTGAACTTGCTTATAATAAAGTGATGGAAATAGCCAATGGAAGCGTTAGAAACATCTTATTTTACCCGAGCCTTATACACTGTTCTATGTTAACTACAGTTTGGCTCACACATCTGTTCATTGAGGTTACAATAGTCTCAATTTCTGTTACTGATCCTCCAGAGTGGACCCCAACAAGTGTCCCCCTGCGCAGTGTCATTGGGGCCAACAGATCGAGACTGAGTTTGGTTCACAAGCAAAGGAAACTTTATATTTTGATCAGAGAATGGAGAGGTGAGAGCATGCACTACCCCATGGGCTGTGGGCTGGGCTGCTGTGTAGAGATCCTGTCAGAGTCAGTGGGAGGGAGGGGGCGGAGCTCTCGAGGGCCGGGTTGGCTGCAGCTCAGGCTCTATATCGCGGAGTCTGCACTGGGCCCCAGGAGCTGAGGTGTCGACCCAGCCATTCTGCACTAGGAAATCTGGTCTGAAGTGCCGGGTGTGGAACCTCTGCATGCGGGACCCTAGGAGCACATGAAATTAGACAAAGCACAAAGGATAAAAAAGGTTAGACTTGACTTTATTGCCCAGATTCTATTTTTATCTCCCAGGGATTTTTAATGGGCTTTGCTGGGGACAAACCCCTCCTCTGCCTTTTGTCCCGTTCCTCATTCTTGGAGTGCTGAGGGTGCAGACCCTTCTTCTGTAACTGCTGAGTGCTGAGTTGGGAGCCCTCATACCAAGGGGCGAGGGTCAGAGCTTCTCCCCAGCAGCCTCCAGGTGACGTTGATTGTCCCCAGGCCCCCTGCCTCCCTGCTCGTCCACCTGAGCACCAGCATTGGAAGCGTTATAGATTCTAATGACCTTTAAGGGTCCAGGAAAGAGATGTGCAGAGACGCTGTGGGGGCCGGTTTCACCCCGCCCCACATTTGTTCGGCCACCTTAGGCTGACCGTTTCTGCCAGCCTAGATGCTCTGACCAGTAGTCTGCGCTTTCTTCAATTAGGCCCCTGAATTAACGTACAAACAGCACCAGGTGTCAGAGCCCTGCCTGCTCAACTCCCAGACAGTCCAGGGTCAGTGGTGATCAAGGACCATGATGGCCACTGAGTCAACAGCCTTTTGAAGTAAACAGGAGTCCAGCCAGTCTTATTGGCCACCATCATCACGGTGTCTGTAGGCTTTTCTATGGTGACAGTGTGATATACGGTTCCCCCGCCAAGATTATTAGCTCCCCTCTGGGTGCAGTAAGTCCTGCAAGCAGTAGTCTACTCTTTTGGGACACACTCTTGTTGTTTTATGAGAGAAACTCCAGGTCAAGTGATGTTCACACGAGTCGTCATGGTGTCCTGTTGCCCCCGGTTATCTCTCTGGATGTTGGAGTTGGAGGGCCTCCTCACTCGAGGTTGGTGTGCCCACGGAGCAAACCCTGCAACTTCAGGGCATGGTTGGTGGTTAGGATCACCACGTGGGGTCTTTTTTCCTTAGGAGGGAGGTGGCCTTTTGGGTTGCTGATTTCCAGGTTTTTAGATACCGCCAGTATCTTGGCCAGATGCGGCAGTGGGCCAAGCCCCTTGGTGACCGTAGTTTATCCTACCTGGATGGCATTCTTGCATTGTTCCATTTCAAGTGGTCCCAGTTTTTGCACTAATTCTCCAATGGCGATTCACCTTTCACCGGGAATGTAAAGGTCAAAGGGTTTAGCTAAATTAGGGAGTTCCAGGGCAAGGGTCTGAATTGACTGCTCTTTCCATTCTTGAAAGGCCACTTCTGGATTCTATTCAAAAGGATCATCATCTTTTCCTTTCAGTGTTTCATATAGAGGCCCAGCTAGTAGACTGTAGTTAGGGATCCAGAAGCAGCAAACCCTGGCCTCCCCAGGAACCCCTAAGCTGTCTTCTAGTTTTAGAAAGGAGTAAGGCCGAAAATGGTTTCTTCCCTTTCCTGGGATGGGCTTCTCCGACCTTCTGTGAGAATGAAGCCCAGGCAGGTCACCGCAGTCTGTGATATTTGAGCTTTTTCTTGGACAACTTCTATCCTTTATTGGCTTGGTAGTTCAGAGGCCTCCTTAGTAGGGCTGGCGATCAGAATGTCGTCTGCGTACTGAAGGAGGGTTTCCTTTTCCAGAGGTAGAACTTTTAGGTCTTTAGCTAAGGTTTCCCCAAAGATGGTGTGGGAATTTTTGCACCCTTGGGGCAAGACGGCCCGGAAGTATTGTTTTAGTTGTATGTTGAGTCCTGCCACTCACAAGCCAAAATTTCTTGTGACTCTGGGACTAATGGAATACAAAAGAAGGCATCATTGAAGACTAATACAGAATACCATGTCCTGGTGGTTGGTAGAATGACCAGCAGGGTGTAGGAATTAGGAGCAACTGGAGGTATATCCTCGGTGGCTTCACTGACTGTCCTGACATCCTTTACCAGGTCCCCAGCAGCCCATGGGGCTCTCGTGGTCAGACCAATCCCAGAATATGGAGCTCACCTGGGCAGGTACCCCACCCCCACCCCAGCCCACGGGGCTCTCCTGGTCAGGCCCCTCCCAGGATACAGAGCTACCCTTGCAGGTACTGTGGCAGGGCTGGGCACACAGGAACCGTGCACATAGCCCTCATTGCAGAGCACCCCCAGCTCACCTGTCGCTCAGAGCTGACACAGAGCACCTCAGAGCAGAACTTGAACTAACAAACAGCAGCTGCGACAGGTCTGTGACCCTGGACATCACTCTGTGCGGCCTCCCTCCACCTGGTCTTCCAGAGACTTCCACTGCACCCAGGACACCAGGCCTCTGTCTCCAACCACCACCCACCCCTCCTCTCTCTGACTCCTGGGTTCCTCTCATTAGGAGAGGGTTTTCTTGAAGTTGTCTCCCACTCATGGGCCAGATAAAATGATTAGAAAACAAGCCAAAGCTGCAGCCCCTTGTCTATCCTGACTCTCAGGAGCCCACACCTGTTCCTTGGACCTGGCCGGTTCAGCAAGTTCCATTTTCTGCAACTGTGAGCCCCTGAGGGGTGATGATTGGCTGAGCTGGGCAGCCTTACCGTGCCGGCCAGCCCTCCCCAGGTGTGCCTGGGTTGAGATCAATATAAATACCACTCCAGGCAGCAAGAGCCCCTGCAGCCGTGCCTGACGCCATTTTCTCTGCCCTGTCAGCAGTCTCGGGGCTGGGCTGGTGGGAGGGAGTGAGAGGCCACGGCTTTGTGGGTGGCCCAGTGTGAGTGGGGCTCTGCTGGACTTTCTGTAGCAGTTGCCAGGCTGCCACCTGCTAAAGAAGAGGATGTGTCACCCATACCTGCTGCTGGAATTTCTCCCTGGGCAGAGGTGAGGAAGGAAAAAAGCAGTGGGGGCAGGGACAGGACGGGTATCTCAGGCAGGGAAATGGAAATCTTCCAGAAGAGCACCCAGGGCCAGGACCATCCTGGCTGGCCTGCAGGCACCAAGTCGGCCGGCATGCTGTCACTCGTGTGGCTCTATGTCCCTTCCTCTAGGCTTTCAAGTCCTTGTATATATTCAGGTGTTTTACCTGGGACGGGTGGGAATAGTTCAGCAGCAACTGGCCTGGGGCTCAGCTCACGTTTACTCACAGATGCCTCGGCACGGTGCCCCAGCTTTGCAATGAGGACGCTTGTTGCGTGGGGGCTGCTGGCTGAATGGGAGACGATTCCCCACCACTGACCAACTTCAGAATTGTTTACAACTGGAGCAAGTGCCCTGATACGGTTTTCCTCTGTGGAACTGGTGGGTTCTGTGTTTTTTTTCTCTTTTTCGTTTTTGGTTCAAGGTAGATTTTATTCCTCTTTTTTGTATTTACAGATAGAAGCATGGAAATAATTTATTCATATAAATACATGTATGTGAAGGGAATAATTGTTTTTTCTGTTTTATTTTTTAAATTTTATTTCTTTTCAATTTTGAATTTTATTTTATATTTTTATACAGCAGGTTCTTATTGGTTATCTATTTTATACATATAAATGTATACATGCCAATCCCAGTCTCTCAACTCCTCCCACCACAACCCCCCCAACAGCTTTCCCCCCTTGTTGTCCATACATTTGTTGTCTACATCTGTTGCTCTATTTATGCCTTGCAAAATGGTTAATCTGTACGGTTTTTCTAGGTTCCACATATATGCATGAATATACAAGATTTGTTTTTCTCTTTCTGACTTACTTCACTCTGTATGACAGTCTCTAGATCCATCGACGTCTCTACAAATGACCCAATTTCATTCCTTTTCATGACTTAGTAATATTCCATTTTATATATGTACCACAGCTTTATGCATTCGTCTGTCTGTGGGCATTTAGGTTCCTTCCATTACCTCGATATTGTAAATAGTGATGCAATGAACATTGTGGTGAATGTCTCTTTTTGATTTATGGTTTTGTCTGGGTATATGTCCAGTACTGGGATTGCTGTATCATATGGTAATTCTATTGTTAGTTTCTTAAGAAACTCCATATTGTTCTCCATAGTGAATGTAACAATTTATATTCCCAACAATAGTGGAAGAGGATTCCTTTTCTCCACACCCTTTCCAGCATTTATTGTTTGTAGATTTTCTGATGATGCCCATTCTATCAGGTGTGAGGTGATACCTCATTGTTGAGTCCATTTTGTTGAGCAAGGGGTAGGTCTTGTCTATTACACATTTGGCTTATGGAACAGTATCTGTGCTAATGTCAAACTCTGGTTTTATGCAGCACCCCAACTCACCTTCCCCCTTAAACAAGCATAAGTTGGTTTTCTAAACTTGAGACCCTGTTCTGTTTTATAATTCAGTTCATGTGTAGCCAAGTTCACATTCCGTGAATTAGTGATATCTTATGGTTTCTTTTTCTGTGTGATTTATTTCAGTTAGAATCATCATACCTGAATCCACTCATTATGCTGCTACGGGCCTGATGACATAGATTTCATTGCTGAGTGATATTGCATTGTACGTAAGTACCACAACTTCTTTATCCATTTTTCACTTTCTGCGATATTGAACTTGTACCGTAAACGAGGTTCTTGTAAACAGAGCCGTCCCAAACTTTAGGGTGGCTGTGTCTTTTTGATTTTACTTTCCCTAAGCTACAGCACCATAAGTGGAAGTGCCCTAGGCTCTCTTGCATTGTTTTTTAGATGTTTCAGAAAACACCATACACTTCTCCCGAGTGGCTGTTGGCACTTTACATCGCGCCCATCAGCATAACAAGGCTCCCAGATCTCCATGGCCTGTCCTGCCTTTCTGGATTTTACACTTTTTTCAGATGGCCCTTTTGACTGGGGGGAAGTGAGACTTCATTGTAGTGCAGATTTCCTTTGCAAGCTTGCTTGGTTGGCCAAAAAGGACGTATGCGTTTTTTCCTGAATACATTCAGGAAAAAACGCATACGCCCTTTTTGTCCAAGTGCATCATTGTGGACATTCTGCCTCTTTTCCTATGCTTTAAATGCAATTCCAGTCTACCTCCTGAAATCGGTTTCCTGCAATTCTGCCCCGCTTTCAAGTTCTCTTGGCAACCTTACTTCAGTATATTTTTGGACGATAGCTGTCATTTATAACTCTGCAGGTTTGTGAATTACAGTGCCCCTGAGCTCCTTTCTTCAACTCGCTTTCTTGTGAGCTGGCTGCAACACCGCAGGATTGCTTCAGGCCCTAATCTGGTTCCGGCACGGCACGCTGAGCCTTTGGTTAATTCCTCTTCCTGGTGGGAAATGAGAGTTAAATTTGCCCGTCCAGACACCTCCAGCTAGTCTCTCATTGGTTCTCCCTATTCCTGTTCATCTTCCGCAGAAATTGCAAACTGGGCCAAACAGGAGGTTAAAGGCACTGACTCTCCAAGTTGGGAGAGTGTTAGTAAAGCGTCTGGAATGTTGCACCCGAGTACCAGGGGACGAGAACTGAGACATATTGGAACACGTCTCCCGATCACACGGTTGATCATACTCTGGGTTCCACGTGCATGTTTTAGCTGAAGGCAGAATCCCTTAAACCTGGAGAGTTGAGACCCGTGGAATGGGTACCATGCAATATGACTTCAAAGGGTCTTCATTTGCTCACCGAACCTCTCCAATCCTATCACTGCTGCGTTTATGCCCCTGTACACATGCTTGATTCTCTTTCAGAGACATAGCAATCCATAGGTTTTAAGATACTTACTAGTCAGGTACATTCTTAGGCGTTTAATATGGGCTGTTGAGTCCATTTCGTTGAGCAAGGAGTAGCTCTTGTCTATTCCATATTTGGCTTAAGGAACTTTATCTGTGCTCATTTCAATCTCTGGTTTTATGCAGCACCCCAACTCACATTTCCCGTTAAGCAAGCAAAAGTTGGTTTTCTAAATTTGAGACCCTGTTCTGTTTTGTAATCCAGTTCCTGTGTATCCAAGTTTACATTCCGTGTATTAGTGATATCTTATGATGTTTCTTTTTCTGTGTGACTTATTTCAGTTAGAATCATCATACCTGAATCCACTCATTATGCTGCTATGGGCCTGATGACATAGATTTCATTGCTGAGTGATATTGCATTGTACGTAAGTACCACAATTTCTTTATCCATTTTTCACTTTCAGTGATATTGAACTTGTACCGTAAACGAGGTTCTTGTAAACAGAGCCGTCCCAAACATTGGGGTGGCTGTGTCTTTTTGATTTTAATTTCCCTAAGCTATAGGACCATAAGTGGAAGTGCCCTAGGCTCTGTTGCTTTGTTTTTTAGATGTTTCAGGAAACACCATACACTTCTCCCCAGTGGCTGTTGGCAATTTACATCCCGCCCATCAGCATAACAAGGCTCCCAGTTCTCCATCGCATGTCCTGCCTTTCTGGATTTTACACTTTTTTCAGATGGTCTTTTTGACCGGGGGGAAGTGAGACTTCATTGTAGTGCAGATTTCCTTTGTAAGCTTGCTTGGTTGGCCAAAAAGGCCGTATGCGTTTTTTCCTGAATATATTCAGGAAAAAACGCATACGCCCTTTTTGGCCAAGTGCATCATTGTGGACGTTCTGCCTCTTTTCCTATGCTTTAAATGCAATTCCAGTCTACCTCCTGAAATCGGTTTCCTGCAATTCTGCCCCGCTTTCAAGTCCTCTTGGCAGCCTTACTTCAGTATATTTTTGGATGATAGCTGTCATTTATAACTCTGCAGGTTTGTGAATTACAGTGCCCCTGAGCTCCTTTCTTCAACTCGCTTTCTTGGGAGCTGGCCGCAACACCACAGGATTGCTTCCGGCCCTAATCTGGTTCCGGCACGGCACGCTGAGCCTTTGGTTAATTCCTCTTCCTGGTGGGAAATGACAGTTAAATTTGCGCGTCCAGACACCTCCAGCTAGTCTCTCATTGGTTCTCCCTATTCCTGTTCATCTTCTGCAGAAATTGCATACTGGGCCAAACAGGAGGTTAAAGGCACTGACTCTCCAAGTTGGGAGAGTGTTAGTAAAGCATCTGGAATGTTGCACCCAAGTACCAGGGGACGAGAGCTGAGACATATTGGAACACGTCTCCCGATCACATGGTTGATCATACTCTGGGTTCCACATGCATGTTTTAGCTGAAGGAAGAATCCCTTAAACCTGGAGAGTTGAGACCCGTGGAATGGGTACCATGCAATATGACTTCAAAGGGTCTTCATTTGCTCACCGAACCTCTCCAATCCTATCACTGCTGCGTTTATGCCCCTGTACACACGCTTGATTCTCTTTCAGAGACATAGCAATCCATAGGTTTTAAGATATTTACTAGTCAGGTACATTCTTAGGCGTTTAATATGGGCTGTTGAGTCCATTTCGTTGAGCAAGGAGTAGCTCTGGTCTATTCCATATTTGGCTTAAGGAACTTTATCTGTGCTCATTTCAATCTCTGGTTTTATGCAGCACCCCAACTCACCTTTCCCCTTAAGCAAGCATAAGTTGGTTTTCTAAATTTGAGACCCTGTTCTGTTTTGTAATCCAGTTCCTGTGTAGCCAAGTTTACATTCCGTGTATTAGTGATATCTTATGATGTTTCTTTTTCTGTGTGACTTATTTCAGGTAGAATCATCATACCTGAATCCACTCATTATGTTGCTACGGGCCTGATGACATAGATTTCATTGCTGAGTGATATTGCATTGTACGTAAGTACCACAACTTCTTTATGCATTTTTCACTTTCTGCGATATTGAACTTGTACCGTAAATGAGGTTCTTGTAAACAGAGCCGTCCCAAACTGGGGTGGCTGTGTCTTTTTGATTTTAATTTCCCTAAGCTATAGGACCATAAGTGGAAGTGCCCTAGGCTCCGTTGCTATGCATTTTAGATGTTTCAGGAAGCACCATACACTTCTTCCCAGTGGCTCTTGGCAATTTACATCCCGCCCATCAGCATAACAAGGCTCCCAGTTCTCCATGGCCTGTCCTGCCTTTCTGGATTTTACACTTTTTTCAGGTGGCCCTTTTGACCGGGGGGAAGTGAGACTTCATTGTAGTGCAGATTTCCTTTGCAAGCTTGCTTGGTTGGCCAAAAAGGGCGTATGCGTTTTTTCCTGAATACATTCAGGAAAAAACGCATACGCCCTTTTTGGCCAAGTGCATCATTGTGGACGTTCTGCCTCTTTTCCTATGCTTTAAATGCAATTCCAGTCTACCTCCTGAAATCGGTTTCCTGCAATTTTGCCCCGCTTTCAAGTCCTCTTGGCAGCCTTACTTCAGTATATTTTTGGACGATAGCTGTCATTTATAACTCTGCAGGTTTGTGAATTACAGTGCCCCTGAGCTCCTTTCTTCAACTCGCTTTCTTGTGAGCTGGCCGCAACACCGCAGGATTGCTTCAGGCCCTAATCTTGTTCCGGCACGGCACGCTGAGCCTTTGGTTAATTCCTCTTCCTGGTGGGAAATGACAGTTAAATTTGCCCGTCCAGATACCTCCAGCTAGTCTCTCATTGGTTCTCCTTATTCCTGTTCATCTTCCGCAGAAATTGCATACTGGGCCAAACAGGAGGTTAAAGGCACTGACTCTCCAAGTCGGGAGAGTGTTAGTAAAGCACCTGGAATGTTGCACCCGAGTACCAGGGGACGAGAACTGAGACATATTGGAACACGTCTCCCGATCACACGGTTGATCATACTCTGGGTTCTACATGAATGTTTTAGCTGAAGGCAGAATCCCTTAAACCTGGAGAGTTGAGACCCGTGGAATGGGTACCATGCAATATGACTTCAAAGGGTCTTCATTTGCTCACCGAACCTCTCCAATCCTATCACTGCTGCGTTTATGCCCCTGTACACACGCTTGATTCTCTTTCAGAGACATAGCAATCCATAGGTTTTAAGATACTTACTAGTCAGGTACATTCTTAGGCGTTTAATATGGGGTGTTGAGTCCATTTCGTTGAGCAAGGAGTAGCTCTTGTCTATTCCATATTTGGCCTAAGGAACTTTATCTGTGCTCATTTCAATCTCTGGTTTTATGCAGCACCCCAACTCACCTTTCCCCTTAAGCAAGCATAAGTTGGTTTTCTAAATTTGAGACCCTGTTCTGTTTTGTAATCCAGTTCCTGTGTAGCCAAGTTTACATTCAGTGTATTAGTGATATCTTATGATGTTTCTTTTTCTGTGTGACTTATTTCAGTTAGAATCATCATACCTGAATCCACTCATTATGCTGCTACGGGCCTGATGACATAGATTTCATTGCTGAGTGATATTGCATTGTACGTAAGTACCACAACTTCTTTATCCATTTTTCACTTTCTGCGATATTGAACTTGCACCCTAAACGAGGTTCTTGTAAACAGAGCCGTCCCAAACATTGGGGTGGCTGTGTCTTTTTGATTTTAATTTCCCTAAGCTATAGGACCATTAGTGGAAGTGCCCTAGGCTCCGTTGCTATGCTTTTTAGATGTTTCTCGAAGCACCATACACTTCTTCCCAGTGGCTCTTGGCAATTTACATCCCGCCCATCAGAATAACAAGGCTCCCAGTTCTCCATGGCCTGTCCTGCCTTTCTGGTTTTTACACTTTTTTCAGATGGCCCTTTTGACCGGGGGGAAGTGAGACTTCATTGTAGTGCAGATTTCCTTTGCAAGCTTGCTTGGTTGGCCCAAAAGTGCGTATGCGTTTTTTCCTGAATACATTCAGGAAAAAACGCATATGCCCTTTTTGGCCAAGTGCATCATTGTGGACGTTCTGCCTCTTTTCCTATGCTTTAAATGCAATTCCAGTCTACCTCCTGAAATCGGTTTCCTGCAATTCTGCCGCGCTTTCAAGTCCTCTTGGCAGCCTTACTTCAGTATATTTTTGGATGATAGCTGTCATTTATAACTCTGCAGGTTTGTGAATTACAGTGCCCCTGAGCTCCTTTCTTCAACTCGTTTCTTGTGAGCTGGCCGCAACACCGCAGGATTGCTTCAGGCCCTAATCTTGTTCCGGCACGGCACGCTGAGCCTTTGGTTAATTCCTCTTCCTGGTGGGAAATGACAGTTAAATTTGCGCATCCAGACACCTCCAGCTACTCTCTCATTGCTTCTCACTATTCCTGTTCATCCTCCGCAGAAATTGCAAACTGGGCCAAACAGGAGGTTAAAGGCACTGACTCTCCAAGTCGGGAGAGTGTTAGCAAAGCGTCTGGAATGTTGCACCCGAGTACCAGGGGACGAGAACTGAGACATATTGGAACACGTCTCCCGATCACACGGTTGATCATACTCTGGGTTCCACATGCATGTTTTAGCTGAAGGCAGAATCCCTTAAACTTGGAGAGTTGATACCCGTGGAATTGGGTACCATACAATATGACTTCAAAGGGTCTTCATTTGCTCACCGAACCTCTCCAATCCTATCACTGCTGCGTTTATGCCCCTGTACACATGCTTGATTTTCTTTCAGAGACATAGCAATCCATAGGTTTTAAGATACTTACTAGTCAGGTACATTCTTAGGAGTTTAATATGGGGTGTTGAGTCCATTTCGTTGAGCAAGGTGTAGTTCTTGTCTATTCCATATTTGGCTTAAGGAACTTTATCTGTGCTCATTTCAATCTCTGGTTTTATGCAGCACCCCAACTCAGCTTTCCCCTTAAGCAAGCATAAGTTGGTTTTCTAAATTTGAGACCCTGTTCTCTTTTGTAATCCAGTTGCTCTGTAGCCTAGTTTACATTCCGTGCATTAGTGATATCTTATGATGTTTCTTTTTCTGTGTGACTTATTTCAGTTAGAATCATCATACCTGAATCCACTCATATTGCTGCTACGGGCCTGATGACATAGATTTCATTGCTGAGTGATATTGCATTGTACGTAAGTACCACAACTTCTTTATCCATTTTTCACTTTCTGCGATATTGAACTTGTACCGTAAACGAGGTTCTTGTAAACAGGGCCGTCCCAAACTGTGGGGTGGCTGTGTCTTTTTGATTTTAATTTCCCTAAGCTATAGGACCATAAGTGGAAGTGCCCTAGGCTCCGCTGCTATGTTTTTTAGATGTTTCAGGAAGCACCATACACTTCTCCCGAGTGGCTGTTGGTAATTTACATCCCGCCCATCAGCATAACAAGGCTCCCAGTTCTCCATGGCCTGTCCTGCCTTTCTGGATTTTACACTTTTTTCAGATGGCCCTTTTGACTGGGTTGAATTGAGACTTCATTGTAGTGCAGATTTCCTTTGCAAGCTTGCTTGGTTGGCCAAAAAGGGCGTATGCGTTTTTTCCTGAATACATTCAGGAAAAAACGCATACGCACTTTTTGGCCAAGTGCATCATTGTGGACGTTCTGCCTCTTTTCCTATGCTTTAAATGCAATTCCAGTCTACCTCCTGAAATCGGTTTCCTGCAAT
Organism: Leucopleurus acutus; assembly: GCF_964270905.1. NCBI lineage: Eukaryota > Metazoa > Chordata > Mammalia > Artiodactyla > Delphinidae > Leucopleurus > Leucopleurus acutus. The sequence continues at coordinate 29,172 of NW_028138790.1, read as the reverse complement.
TCTGCCCTGCTTTCAAGTCCTCTTGGCAGCCTTACTTCAGTATATTTTTGGATGATAGCTGTCATTTATAACTCTGCAGGTTTGTGAATTTCAGTGCCCCTGAGCTTCTTTCTTCAACTCTCTTTCTTGTGAGCTGGCTGCAACACTGCAGTATTGCTTCAGGCCCTAATCTGGTTCCGGCACGGCACGCTGAGCCTTTGGTTAATTCCTCTTCCTGGTGGGAAATGAGAGTTAAATTTGCCCGTCCAGACACCTCCAGCTAGTCTCTCATTGGTTCTCCCTATTCCTGTTCATCTTCCGCAGAAATTGCAAACTGGGCCAAACAGGAGGTTAAAGGCACTGACTCTCCAAGTCGGGAGAGTGTTAGTAAAGCATCTGGAATGTTGCACCCGAGTACCAGGGAACGAGAACTGAGACATATTGGAACACGTCTCCTGATCACATGGTTGATCATACTCTGGGTTCCACATGCATGTTTTAGCTGAAGGAAGAATCCCTTAAACCTGGAGAGTTGAGACCCGTGGAATGGGTACCATGCAATATGACTTCAAAGGGTCTTCATTTGCTCACCGAACCTCTCCAATCCTATCACTGCTGCGTTTATGCCCCTGTACACACGCTTGATTTTCTTTCAGAGACATAGCAATCCATAGGTTTTAAGATACTTACTAATCACGTACATTCTTAGGCGTTTAATATGGGGTGTTGAGTCCATTTCGTTAAGTAAGGAGTAGCTCTTGTCTATTCCATATTTGGCTTAAGGAATTTTATCTGTGCTCATTTCAATCTCTGGTTTTATGCAGCACCCCAACTCACCTTTCCCCTTAAGCAAGCATAAGTTGGTTTTCTAAATTTGAGACCCTGTTCTGTTTTGTAATCCAGTTCCTCTGTAGCCAAGTTTACATTCCGTGTATTAGTGATATCTTATGATGTTTCTTTTTCTGTGTGACTTATTTCAGGTAGAATCATCATACCTGAATCCACTCATTATGCTGCTACGGGCCTGATGACATAGATTTCTTTGCTGAGTGATATTGCATTGTACGTAAGTACCACAACTTCTTTATCCATTTTTCACTTTCTGCGATATTGAACTTGTACCGTAAACGAGGTTCTTGTAAACAGAGCCGTCCCAAACTTTGGGGTGGCTGTGTCTTTTTGATTTTAATTTCCCTAATCTATAGGTCCATAAGTGGAAGTGCCCTAGGCTCTGTTGCTTTGTTTTTTAGATATTTCAGGAAACACCATACACTTCTCCCTAGTGGCTGTTGGCAATTTACATCCGGCCCATCAGCATAACAAGGCTCCCAGTTCTCCATGGCCTGTCCTGCCTTTCTGGATTTTACACTTTTTTCAGATGGCCCTTTTGACTGGGGGGAAGTGAGACTTCATTGTAGTGCAGATTTCCTTTGCAAGCTTGCTTGGTTGGCCCAAAAGTGCGTATGCGTTTTTTCCTGAATACATTCAGGAAAAAACGCATACGCCCTTTTTGGCCAAGTGCATCATTGTGGACGTTCTGCCTCTTTTCCTATGCTTTAAATGCAATTCCAGTCTACCTCCTGAAATCGGTTTCCTGCAATTCTGCCCCGCTTTCAAGTCCTCTTGGCAGCCTTACTTCAGTATATTTTTGGACGATAGCTGTCATTTATAACTCTGCAGGTTTGTGAATTACAGTGCCCCTGAGCTCCTTTCTTCAACTCGCTTTCTTGTGAGCTGGCCGCAACCCCGCAGGATTGCTTCAGGCCCTAATCTTGTTCCGGCATGGCACGCTGAGCCTTTGGTTAATTCCTCTTCCTGGTGGGAAATGACAGTTAAATTTGTGCATCCAGACACCTCCAGCTAGTCTCTCATTGGTTCTCCCTATTCCTGTTCATCTTCCGCAGAAATTGCAAACTGGGCTAAACAGGAGGTTAAAGGCACTGACTCTCAGAGTCGGGAGTGTGTTAGTAAAGCGTCTGGAATGTTGCACCCGAGTACCAGGGGACGAGAACTGAGATATATTGGAACACGTCTCCCGATCACACGGTTGATCATACTCTGTGTTCCACATGCATGTTTTAGCTGAAGGCAGAATCCCTTAAACCTGGAGAGTTGAGACCTGTGGAATGGGTACCATGCAATATGACTTCAAAGGGTCTTCATTTGCTCACCGAACCTCTCCAATCCTATCACTGCTGCGTTTATGCCCCTGTACACATGCTTGATTTTCTTTCAGAGACATAGCAATCCATAGGTTTTAAGATACTTACTAGTCAGGTACATTCTTAGGCATTAAATATGGGGTGTTGAGTCCATTTCGTTGAGCAAGGAGTAGTTCTTGTCTATTCCATATTTGGCTTAAGGAACTTTATCTGTGCTCATTTCAATCTCTGGTTTTATGCAGCACCCCAACTCACCTTTCCCCTTAAGCAAGCATAAGTTGGTTTTCTAAATATGAGACCCTGTTCTGTTTTGTAATCCAGTTCCTGTGTAGCCAAGTTTACATTCCGTGTATTAGTGATATCTTATGATGTTTCTTTTTCTGTGTGACTTATTTCAGGTAGAATCATCATACCTGAATCCACTCATTATGCTGCTACGGGCCTGATGACATAGATTTCATTGCTGAGTGATATTGCATTGTACGTAAGTACCACAACTTCTTTATCCATTTTTCACTTTCTGTGATATTGAACTTGTACCGTAAACGAGGTTCTTGTAAACAGAGCCGTCCCAAACTTTGGGGTGGCTGTGTCTTTTTGATTTTAATTTCCCTAAGCTATAGGACCATAAGTGGAAGTGCCCTAGGCTCTGTTGCTTTGTTTTTTAGATGTTTCGGGAAATACCATACACTTCTCCCTAGTGGCTGTTGGCAATTTACATCCCGCCCATCAGCATAACAAGGCTCCCAGTTCTCCATGGCCTGTCCTGCCTTTCTGGATTTTACACTTTTTTCAGATGGCCCTTTTGAGTGGGGGGAAGTGAGACTTCATTGTAGTGCAGATTTCCTTTGCAAGCTTGCTTGGTTGGCCAAAAAGGGCATATGCGTTTTTTCCTGAATATATTCAGGAAAAAACGCATACGCACTTTTTCGCCAAGTGCATCATTGTGGACGTTCTGCCTCTTTTCCTATGCTTTAAATGCAATTCCAGTCTACCTCCTGAAATCGGTTTCCTGCAATTCTGCCCCGCTTTCAAGTCCTCTTGGCAGCCTTACTTCAGTATATTTTTGGACGATAGCTGTCATTTATAACTCTGCAGGTTTGTGAATTACAGTGCCCCTGAGCTCCTTTCTTCAACTCGCTTTCTTGTGAGCTGGCCGCAACACCGCAGTATTGCTTCAGGCCCTAATCTGGTTCCGGCACGGCACGCTGAGCCTTTGGTTAATTCCTCTTACTGGTGGGAAATGACAGTTAAATTTACTCGTCCAGACACCTCCAGCTAGTCTCTCATTGGTTCTCCTATTCCTGTTCATCTTCCGCAGAAATTGCAAACTGGGCGAAACAGGAGGTTAAAGGCACTGACTCTCCAAGTCGGGAGAGTGTTAGTAAAGCGTCTGGAATGTTGCACCCGAGTAACAGGGGACGAGAACTGAGACATATTGGAACACGTCTCCCGATCACACGGTTGATCATACTCTGGGTTCCACATGCATGTTTTAGCTGAAGGCAGAATCCTTTAAACCTGGAGAGTTGAGACCTGTGGAATGGGTACCATGCAATATGACTTCAAAGGGTCTTCATTTGCTCACCGAACTTCTCCAATCCTATCACTGCTGCGTTTATGCCCCTGTACACACGCTTGATTCTCTTTCGGAGACATAGCAATCCATAGGTTTTAAGATACTTACTAGTCAGGTACATTCTTAGGCGTTTAATATGGTGTGTTGAGTCCATTTCGTTGAGCAAGGAGTAGCTCTTGTCTATTCCATATTTGGCTTAAGGAACTTTATCTGTGCTCATTTCAATCTCTGGTTTGATGCAGCACCCCAACTCAAATTTCCCCTTAAGCAAGCATAAGTTGGTTTTCTAAATTTGAGACCCTGTTTTGTTTTGTAATCAGTTCCTGTGTAGCCAAGTTTACATTCCGTGTATTAGTGATATCTTATGATGTTTCTTTTTCTGTGTGAGTTATTTGAGTTAGAATCATCATACCTGAATCCACCCATTATGCTGCTACGGGCCTGATGACATAGATTTCATTGCGGAGTGATATTGCATTGTACGTAAGTACCACAATTTTTATTCATTTTTCAGTTTCTGCGATATTGAACTTGTACCATAAACGGGGTTCTTGTAAACAGAGCCATCCCAAACTTTGGGGTGGCTCTGTCTTTTTGATTTTAATTTCCCTAAGCTATAGGACCATAAGTGGAAGTGCCCTAGGCTCCGTTGCTTTGTTTTTTAGATGTTTCACAAAACACCATACACTTCTCCCTAGTGGCTGTTGGCAATTTACATCCCGCCCATCAGCATAACAAGGCTCCCAGTTTTCCATGGCCTGTCCTGCCTTTCTGGATTTTACACTTTTTTCAGAAGACCCGTTTGACCGGGGGGAAGTGAGACTACAATGTAGTGCAGATTTCCTTTGCAAGCTTGCTTGGTTGGCCAAAAAGTGCGTATGCGTTTTCTCCTGAATATATTCAGGAAAAAACGCATACGCCCTTTTTGGCCAAGTGCATCATTGTGGACGTTCTGCCTCTTTTCCTATGCTTTAAATGCAATTCCAGTCTACCTCTTGAAATCGGTTTCCTGCAATTCTGCCCCGCTTTAAAGTCCTCTTGGCAGCCTTACTTCAGTATATTTTTGGATGATAGCTGTCATTTATAACTCTGCAGCTTTGTGAATTACAGTGCCCCTGAGCTCCTTTCTTCAACTCGCTTTCTTGTGAGCTGGCCGCAACATCGCACGATTGCTTCAGGCCCTAATTGCGTTCCGGCACGGCACGCTGAGCCTTTGGTTAATTCCTCTTCCTGGTGGGAAATGGGAGTTAAATTTGCCCGTCCAGACACCTCCAGCTAGTCTCTCATTGGTTCTCCTATTCCTGTTCATCTTCCGCAGAAATTGCAAACTGGGCCAACAGGAGGTTAAAGGCACTGACTCTCCAAGTTGGGAGAGTGTTAGTAAAGCGTCTGGAATGTTGCACCCGAGTACCAGGGGACGAGAACTGAGAAATATTGGAACACGTCTCCCGATCACACGGTTGATCATACTCTGGGTTCCACATGCATGTTTTCACCGAAGGCAGAATCCCTTACACCTGGAGAGTTGAGACCTGTGGAATGGGTACCCTGCAATATGACTTCAAAGGGTCTTCATTTGCTCACCGAACCTCTCCAATCCTATCACTGCTGCGTTTATGCCCCTGTACACATGCTTGATTTTCTTTCAGAGACATAGCTATCCATAGGTTTTAAGATACTTACTAGTCAGGTACATTCTTAGGCGTTTAATATGGGATGTTGAGTCCATTTCGTTGAGCAAGGAGTAGTTCTTGTCTATTCCATATTTGGCTTAAGGAACTTTATCTGTGCTCATTTCAATCTCTGGTTTTATGCAGCACCCCAACTCACCTTTCCCCTTAAGCAAGCATAAGTTGGTTTTCTAAATTTGAGACCCTGTTCTGTTTTGTAATCCAGTTCCTGTGTACCCAAGTTTACATTCCGTGTATTAGTGGTATCTTATGATGTTTCTTTTTCTGTGTGACTTATTTCAGTTAGAATCATCATACCTGAATCCACTCATTATGCTGCTATGGGCCTGATGACATAGATTTCATTGCTGAGTGATATTGCATTGTATGTAAGTACCACAACTTATTTATCCATTTTTCACTTTCTGCGATATTGAACTTGTACCGTAAATGAGGTTCTTGTAAACAGAGCAGTCCCAAACTTTCGAGTGGCTGTGTCTTTTTTATTTTAATTTCCCTAAGCTATAGGACCATAAGTGGAAGTGCCCTAGGCTCTGTTGCTTTGTTTTTTAGATGTTTCAGGAAACACCATACACCTCTCCCAAGTGGCTGTTGGCAATTTACATCCCGCCCATCAGCATAACAAGGCTCCCAGTTCTCCATGGCCTGTCCTGCCTTTCTGGATTTTACACTTTTTTCAGGTGGCCCTTTTGACCCGGGGGAAGTGAGACTTCATTGTAGTGCAGATTTCCTTTGCAAGCTTGCTTGGTTGGCCAAAAAGGGCGTATGCGTTTTTTCCTGAATATATTCAGGAAAAAACGCATACGCCCTTTTTGGCGAAGTGCATCATTGTGGACGTTCTGCCTCTTTTCCTATGCTTTAAATGCAATTCCAGTCTACCTCCTGAAATCGGTTTCCTGCAATTCTGCCCCGCTTTCAAGTCCTCTTGGCAGCCTTACTTCAGTATATTTTTGGACGATAGCTGTCATTTATAACTCTGCAGGTTTGTGAATTACAGTGCCCCTGAGCTCCTTTCTTCAACTCGCTTTCTTGTGAGCTGGCCGCAGCACCGCAGGATTGCTTCAGGCCCTAATCTGATTCTGGCACGGCACGCTGAGCCTTTGGTTAATTCTTCTTCCTGGTGGGAAATGAGAGTTAAATTTGCCCGTCCAGAAACCTCCAGCTAGTCTCTCATTGGTTCTCCCTATTCCTGTTCATCTTCCGCAGAAATTGCAAACTGGACCAAACAGGAGGTTAAAGGCACTGACTCTCCAAGTCGGGAGTGTGTTAGTAAAGCGTCTGGAATGTTTCACCCGAGTCCCAGGGGACAAAAACTGAGACATATTGGAACACGTCTCCCAATCACACGGTTGATCATACTCTGGGTTCCACATGCATGTTTTAGCTGAAGGCAGCATCCCTTAAACCTGGAGAGTTGAGACCCATGGAATGGGTCCCATGCAATACAACTTCAAAGGGTCTTCATTTGCTCACCGAACCTCTCCAATCCTATCACTGCTGCGTTTATGCCCTTGTACACACGCTTGATTTTCTTTCAGAGACATAGCAATCCATAGGTTTTAAGATACTTACTAGTTAGGTACATTCTTAGGCGTTTAATATGGGGTGTTGAGTCCATTTCATTGAGCAAGGAGTAGTTCTTGTCTATTCCATATTTGGCTTAAGGAACTTTATCTGTGCTCATTTCAATCTCTGGTTTTATGCAGCACCCCAACTCACCTTTCCCCTTAAGCAAGCATAAGTTGGTTTTCTAAATTTGAGACCCTGTTCTGTTTTGTAATACAGTTCCTGTGTAGCCAAGTTTACATTCCGTGTATTAGTGGTATCTTATGATGTTTCTTTTTCTGTGTGACTTATTTCAGTTAGAATCATCATACCTGAATCCACTCATTATGCTGCTATGGGCCTGATGACATAGATTTCATTGCTGAGTGATATTGCATTGTACGTAAGTACCACAACTTCTTTATCCATTTTTCACTTTCTGCGATATTGAACTTGTACCGTAAATGAGGTTCTTGTATACAGAGACGTCCCAAACTTTGGGGTGGCTGTGTCTTTTTGATTTTAATTTCCCTAAGCTATAGGACCATAAGTGGAAGTGCCCTAGGCTCTGTTGCTTTGTTTTTTAGATGTTTCAGGAAACACCATACACCTCTCGCGAGTGGCTGTTGGCAATTTACATCCCGCCCATCAGCATAACAAGGCTCCCAGTTCTCCATGGCCTGTCCTGCCTTTCTGGATTTTACACTTTTTTCAGGTGGCCCTTTTGAGCGGGGTGAAGTGAGACTTCATTGTAGTGCAGATTTCCTTTGCAAGCTTGCTTGGTTGGCCAAAAAGGGCGTATGCGTTTTTTCCTGAATATATTCAGGAAATATATATTCAGGAAAATATATTCAGGAAAAAAATATATTCAGGAAAAAACGCATACGCCCTTTTTGGCCAAGTGCATCATTGTGGACGTTCTGCCTCTTTTCCTATGCTTTAAATGCAATTCCAGTCTACCTCCTGAAATCGGTTTCCTGCAATTCTGCCCCGCTTTCAAGTCCTCTTGGCAGCCTTACTTCAGTATATTTTTGGACGATAGCTGTCATTTATAACTCTGCAGGTTTGTGAATTACAGTGCCCCTGAGCTCCTTTCTTCAACTCGCTTTCTTGTGAGCTGGCCGCAACACCGCAGGATTGCTTCAGGCCCTAATCTGGTTCCGGCACGGCACGCTGAGCCTTTGGTCAATTCTTCTTCCTGGTGGGAAATGAGAGTTAAATTTGCCCGTCCAGACACCTCCAGCTAGTCTCTCATTGGTTCTCCCTATTCCTGTACATCTTCCGCAGAAATTGCAACCTGGGCCAAATAGGAGGTTAAAGGCACTGACTCTCCAAGTCGGGAGAGTGTTAGTAAAGCATCTGGAATGTTGCACCCGAGTACCAGGGGACGAGAACTGAGACATATTGGAACACGTCTCCCGATCACATGGTTGATCATACTCTGGGTTCCACGTGCATGTTTTAGCTGAAGGAAGAATCCCTTAAACCTGGAGAGTTGAGACCCGTGGAATGGGTCCCATGCAATATGACTTCAAAGGGTCTTCATTTGCTCACCGAACCTCTCCAATCCTATCACTGCTGCGTTTATGCCCCTGTACACACGCTTGATTTTCTTTCAGAGACATAGCAATCCATAGGTTTTAAGATACTTACTAGTCAGGTACATTCTTAGGTGTTTAATATGGGGTGTTGAGTCCATTTCGTTGAGCAAGGAGTAGTTATTGTCTATTCCATATTTGGCTTAAGGAACTTTATCTGTGCTCATTTCAATCTCTGGTTTTATGCAGCACCCCAACTCACCTTTCCCCTTAAGCAAGCATAAGTTGGTTTTCTAAATTTGAGACCCTGTTCTGTTTTGTAATCCAGTTCCTGTGTAGCCAAGTTTACATTCCGTGTATTAGTGGTATCTTATGATGTTTCTTTTTCTGTGTGACTTATTTCAGTTAGAATCATCATACCTGAATCCACTCATTATGCTGCTACGGGCCTGATGACATAGATTTCATTGCTGAGTGATATTGCATTGTACGTAAGTACCACAAATTCTTTATCCATTTTTCACTTTCTGCGATATTGAACTTGTACCGTAAACGAGGTTCTTGTAAACAGAGCTGTCCCAAACTTTGGGGTGGCTGTGTCTTTTTGATTTTAATTTCCCTAAGGTATAGGACCATAAGTGGAAGTGCCCTAGGCTCTGTTGCTTTGTTTTTTAGATGTTTCAGGAAACACCATACACCTCTCCCGAGTGGCTGTTGGCAATTTACATCCCGCCCATCAGCATAACAAGGCTCCCAGTTCTCCATGGCCTGTCCTGCCTTTCTGGATTTTACACATTTTTCAGGTGGCCCTTTTGACCGGGGGGGAGTGAGACTTCATTGTAGTGCAGATTTCCTTTGCAAGCTTGCTTGGTTGGCCAAAAAGGGCGTATGCGTTTTTTCCTGAATATATTCAGGAAAAAACGCATACGCCCTTTTTGGCCAAGTGCATCATTGTGGACGTTCTGCCTCTTTTCCTATGCTTTAAATGCTTTAAATGCAATTCCAGTCTACCTCCTGAAATCGGTTTCCTGCAATTCTGCCCCGCTTTCAAGTCCTCTTGGCAGCCTTACTTCAGTATATTTTTGGACGATAGCTGTCATTTATAACTCTGCAGGTTTGTGAATTACAGTGCCCCTGAGCTCCTTTCTTCAACTCGCTTTCTTGTGAGCTGGCCGCAACACCGCAGGATTGCTTCAGGCCCTAATCTGGTTCCGGCACGGCACGCTGAGCCTTTGGTCAATTCTTCTTCCTGGTGGGAAATGAGAGTTAAATTTGCCCGTCCAGACACCTCCAGCTAGTCTCTCATTGGTTCTCCCTATTCCTGTACATCTTCCGCAGAAATTGCAACCTGGGCCAAATAGGAGGTTAAAGGCACTGACTCTCCAAGTCGGGAGAGTGTTAGTAAAGCATCTGGAATGTTGCACCCGAGTACCAGGGGACGAGAACTGAGACATATTGGAACACGTCTCCCGATCACATGGTTGATCATACTCTGGGTTCCACGTGCATGTTTTAGCTGAAGGAAGAATCCCTTAAACCTGGAGAGTTGAGACCCGTGGAATGGGTCCCATGCAATATGACTTCAAAGGGTCTTCATTTGCTCACCGAACCTCTCCAATCCTATCACTGCTGCGTTTATGCCCCTGTACACACGCTTGATTTTCTTTCAGAGACATAGCAATCCATAGGTTTTAAGATACTTACTAGTCAGGTACATTCTTAGGCGTTTAATATGGGGTGTTGAGTCCATTTCGTTGAGCAAGGAGTAGTTCTTCTCTATTCCATATTTGGCTTAAGGAACTTTATCTGTGCTCATTTCAATCTCTGGTTTTATGCAGCACCCCAACTCACCTTTCCCCTTAAGCAAGCATAAGTTGGTTTTCTAAATTTGAGACCCTGTTCTGTTTTGTAATCCAGTTCCTGTGTAGCCAAGTTTACATTCCGTGTATTAGTGGTATCTTATGATGTTTCTTTTTCTGTGTGACTTATTTCAGTTAGAATCATCATACCTGAATCCACTCATTATGCTGCTATGGGCCTGATGACATAGATTTCATTGCTGAGTGATATTGCATTGTACGTAAGTACCACAACTTCTTTATCCATTTTTCACTTTCTGCGATATTGAACTTGTACCGTAAATGAGGTTCTTGTAAACAGAGCCGTCCCAAACTTTCGGGTGGTTGTGTCTTTTTGATTTTAATTTCCCTAAGCTATAGGACCATAAGTGGAAGTGCCCTAGGCTCTGTTGCTTTGTTTTTTAGATGTTTCAGGAAACACCATACACCTCTCCCGAGTGGCTGTTGGCAATTTACATCCCGCCCATCAGCATAACAAGGCTCCCAGTTCTCCATGGCCTGTCCTGCCTTTCTGGATTTTACACATATTTCAGGTGGCCCTTTTGACCGGGGGGGAGTGAGACTTCATTGTAGTGCAGATTTCCTTTGCAAGCTTGCTTGGTTGGCCAAAAAGGGCGTATGCGTTTTTTCCTGAATATATTCAGGAAAAAACGCATACGCCCTTTTTGGCCAAGTGCATCATTGTGGACGTTCTGCCTCTTTTCCTATGCTTTAAATGCAATTCCAGTCTAGCTCCTGAAATCGGTTTCCTGCAATTCTGCCCCGCTTTCAAGTCCTCTTGGCAGCCTTACTTCAGTATATTTTTGGACGATAGCTGTCATTTATAACTCTGCAGGTTTGTGAATTACAGTGCCCCTGAGCTCTTTTCTTCAACTCGCTTTCTTGTGAGCTGGCCGCAACACCGCAGGATTGCTTCAGGCCCTAATCTGGTTCCGGCACGGCACGCTGAGCCTTTGGTCAATTCTTCTTCCTGGTGGGAAATGAGAGTTAAATTTGCCCGTCCAGACACCTCCAGCTAGTCTCTCATTGGTTCTCCCTATTCCTGTACATCTTCCGCAGAAATTGCAAACTGGGCCAAACAGGAGGTTAAAGGCACTGACTCTCCAAGTCGGGAGAGTGTTAGTAAAGCATCTGGAATGTTGCACCCGAGTACCAGGGGACGAGAACTGAGACATATTGGAACACGTCTCCCGATCACACGGTTGATCATACTCTGGGTTCCACGTGCATGTTTTAGCTGAAGGAAGAATCCCTTAAACCTGGAGAGTTGAGACCCGTGGAATGGGTACCATGCAATATGACTTCAAAGGGTCTTCATTTGCTCACCGAACCTCTCCAATCCTATCACTGCTGCGTTTATGCCTCTGTACACACGCTTGATTTTCTTTCAGAGACATAGCAATCCATAGGTTTTAAGATACTGACTAGTCAGGTACATTCTTAGGCGTTTAATATGGGGTGTTGAGTCCACTTCTTTGAGCAAGGAGCAGTTCTTGTCTATTCCATATTTGGCTTAAGGAACTTTATCTGTGCTCATTTCAATCTCTGGTTTATGCAGCACCCCAACTCACCTTTCCCCTTAAGCAAGCATAAGTTGGTTTTCTAAATTTGAGACCCTGTTCTGTTTTGTAATCCAGTTCCTGTGTAGCCAAGTTTACATTCCGTGTATTAGTGGTATCTTATGATGTTTCTTTTTCTGTGTGACTTATTTCAGTTAGAATCATCATACCTGAATCCACTCATTATGCTGCTACGGGCCTGATGACATAGATTTCATTGCTGAGTGATATTGCATTGTACGTAAGTACCACAAATTCTTTATCCATTTTTCACTTTCTGCGATATTGAACTTGTACCGTAAAAGAGGTTCTTGTAAACAGCCGTCCCAAACTTTGGGGTGGCTGTGTCTTTTTGATTTTAATTTCCCTAAGCTATAGGACCATAAGTGGAAGTGCCCTAGGCTCTGTTGCTTTGTTTTTTAGATGTTTCAGGAAACACCATACACCTCTCCCGAGTGGCTGTTGGCAATTTACATCCCGCCCATCAGCATAACAAGGCTCCCAGTTCTCCATGGCCTGTCCTGCCTTTTTGGATTTTACACTTTTTTCAGGTGGCCCTTTTGACCGGGGGGAAGTGAGACTTCATTGTAGTGCAGATTTCCTTTGCAAGCTTGCTTGGTTGGCCAAAAAGGGCGTATGCGTTTTTTCCTGAATATATTCAGGAAAAAACGCATACGCCCTTTTTGGCCAAGTGCATCATTGTGGACGTTCTGCCTCTTTTCCTATGCTTTAAATGCAATTCCAGTCTACCTCCTGAAATCGGTTTCCTGCAATTCTGCCCCGCTTTCAAGTCCTCTTGGCAGCCTTACTTCAGTATATTTTTGGACGATAGCTGTCATTTATAACTCTGCAGGTTTGTGAATTACAGTGCCCCTGAGCTCCTTTCTTCAACTCGCTTTCTTGTGAGCTGGCCGCAACACCGCAGGATTGCTTCAGGCCCTAATCTGGTTCCGGCACGGCACGCTGAGCCTTTGGTCAATTCTTCTTCCTGGTGCGAAATGAGAGTTAAATTTGCCCGTCCAGACACCTCCAGCTAGTCTCTCATTGGTTCTCCCTACTCCTGTACATCTTCCGCAGAAATTGCAAACTGGGTCAAACAGGAGGTTAAAGGCACAGACTCTCCAAGTCGGGAGAGTGTTAGTAAAGCATCTGGAATGTTGCACCCGAGTACCAGGGGACGAGAACTGAGACATATTGGAACACGTCTCCCGATCACACGGTTGATCATACTCTGGGTTCCACGTGCATGTTTTAGCTGAAGGAAGAATCCCTTAAACCTGGAGAGTTGAGACCCGTGGAATGGGTACCATGCAATATGACATCAAAGGGTCTTAATTTGCTCACCGAACCTCTCCAATCCTATCACTGCTGCGTTTATGCCCCTGTACACACGCTTGATTTTCTTTCAGAGACATAGCATTCCATAGGTTTTAAGATACTTACTAGTCAGGTACATTCTTAGGCGTTTAATATGGGGTGTTGAGTCCATTTCATTGAGCAAGGAGTAGTTCTTGTCTATTCCATATTTGGCTTAAGGAACTTTATCTGTGCTCATTTCAATCTCTGGTTTTATGCAGCACCCCAACTCACCTTTCCCCTTAAGCAAGCATAAGTTGGTTTTCTAAATTTGAGACCCTGTTCTGTTTTGTAATCCAGTTCCTGTGTACCCAAGTTTACCTTCCGTGTATTAGTGGTATCTTATGATGTTTCTTTTTCTGTGTGACTTATTTCAGTTAGAATCATGATACCTGAATCCACTCATTATGCTGCTACGGGCCTGATGACATAGATTTCATTGCTGAGTGATATTGCATTGTACGTAAGTACCACAAATTCTTTATCCATTTTTCACTTTCTGCGATATTGAACTTGTACCGTAAAAGAGGTTCTTGTAAACAGCTGTCCCAAACTTTGGGGTGGCTGTGTCTTTTTGATTTTAATTTCCCTAAGCTATAGGACCATAAGTGGAAGTGCCCTAGGCTCTGTTGCTTTGTTTTTTAGATGTTTCAGGAAACACCATACACCTCTCCCGAGTGGCTGTTGGCAATTTACATCCCGTCCATCAGCATAACAAGGCTCCCAGTTCTCCATGGCCTGTCCTGCCTTTTTGGATTTTACACTTTTTTCAGGTGGCCCTTATGACCGGGGGGAAGTGAGACTTCATTGTAGTGCAGATTTCCATTGCAAGCTTGCTTGGTTGGCCAAAAAGGGCGTATGCGTTTTTTCCTGAATATATTCAGGAAAAAACGCATACGCCCTTTTTGTCCAAGTGCATCATTGTGGACGTTCTGCCTCTTTTCCTATGCTTTAAATGCAATTCCAGTCTACCTCCTGAAATCGGTTTCCTGCAATTCTGCCCCGCTTTCAAGTCCTCTTGGCAGCCTTACTTCAGTATATTTTTGGACGACAGCTGTCATTTATAACTCTGCAGGTTTGTGAATTACAGTGCCCCTGAGCTCCTTTCTTCAACTCGCTTTCTTGTGAGGTGGCCGCAACACCGCAGGATTGCTTCAGGCCCTAATCTGTTTCCGGCACGGCACGCTGAGCCTTTGGTCAATTCTTCTTCCTGGTGCGAAATGAGAGTTAAATTTGCCCGTCCAGACACCTCCAGCTAGTCTCTCATTGGTTCTCCCTATTCCTGTACATCTTCCGCAGAAATTGCAAACTGGGCCAAACAGGAGGTTAAAGGCACTGACTCTCCAAGTCGGGAGAGTGTTAGTAAAGCATCTGGAATGTTGCACCCGAGTACCAGGGGACGAGAACTGAGACATATTGGAACACGTCTCCCGATCACACGGTTGATCATACTCTGGGTTCCACGTGCATGTTTTAGCTGAAGGAAGAATCCCTTAAACCTGGAGAGTTGAGACCCGTGGAATGGGTCCCATGCAATATGACTTCAAAGGGTCTTCATTTGCTCACCGAACCTCTCCAATCCTATCACTGCTGCGTTTATGCCCCTGTACACATGCTTGATTTTCTTTCAGAGACATAGCAATCCATAGGTTTTAAGATACTTACTAGTCAGGTACATTCCTAGGCGTTTAATATGTGGTGTTGAGTCCACTTCGTTGAGCAAGGAGTAGTTCTTGTCTGTTCCATATTTGGCTTAAGGAACTTTATCTGTGCTCATTTCAATCTCTGGTTTTATGCAGCACCCGAACTCACCTTTCCCCTTAAGCAAGCATAAGTTGGTTTTCTAAATTTGAGACCCTGTTCTGTTTTGTAATCCAGTTCCTGTGTACCCAAGTTTACATTCCGTGTATTAGTGGTATCTTATGATGTTTCTTTTTCTGTGTGACTTATTTCAGTTAGAATCATCATACCTGAATCCACTCATTATGCTGCTATGGGCCTGATGACATAGATTTCATTGCTGAGTGATATTGCATTGTACGTAAGTACCACAACTTCTTTATCCATTTTTCACTTTCTGCGATATTGAACTTGTACCGTAAATGAGGTTCTTGTAAACAGAGCAGTCCCAAATTTTCGGGTGGCTGTGTCTTTTTGATTTTAATTTCCCTAAGCTATAGGACCATAAGTGGAAGTGCCCTAGGCTCTGTTGCTTTGTTTTTTAGATGTTTCAGGAAACACCATACACCTCTCCCGAGTGGCTGTTGGCAATTTACATCCCGCCCATCAGCATAACAAGGCTCCCAGTTCTCCATGGCCTGTCCTGCCTTTCTGGATTTTACACTTTTTTCAGGTGGCCCTTTTGACCGGGGGGACGTGAGACTTCATTGTAGTGCAGATTTCCTTTGCAAGCTTGCTTGGTTGGCCAAAAAGGGCGTATGCGTTTTTTCCTGAATATATTCAGGAATAAACGCATACGCCCTTTTTGGCCAAGTGCATCATTGTGGACGTTCTGCCTCTTTTCCTATGCTTTAAATGCAATTCCAGTCTACCTCCTGAAATCGGTTTCCTGCAATTCTGCCCCGCTTTCAAGTCCTCTTGGCAGCCTTACTTCAGTATATTTTTGGACGATAGCTGTCATTTATAACTCTGCAGGTTTGTGAATTACAGTGCCCCTGAGCTCCTTTCTTCAACTCGCTTTCTTGTGAGCTGGCCGCAACACCGCAGGATTGCTTCAGGCCCTAATCTGGTTCCGGCACGGCACGCTGAGCCTTTGGTCAATTCTTCTTCCTGGTGCGAAATGAGAGTTAAATTTGCCCGTCCAGACACCTCCAGCTAGTCTCTCATTGGTTCTCCCTACTCCTGTACATCTTCCGCAGAAATTGCAAACTGGGTCAAACAGGAGGTTAAAGGCACTGACTCTCCAAGTCGGGAGAGTGTTAGTAAAGCATCTGGAATGTTGCACCCGAGTACCAGGGGACGAGAACTGAGACATATTGGAACACGTCTCCCGATCACACGGTTGATCATACTCTGGGTTCCACGTGCATGTTTTAGCTGAAGGAAGAATCCCTTAAACCTGGAGAGTTGAGACCCGTGGAATGGGTACCATGCAATATGACATCAAAGGGTCTTAATTTGCTCACCGAACCTCTCCAATCCTATCACTGCTGCGTTTATGCCCCTGTACACACGCTTGATTTTCTTTCAGAGACATAGCATTCCATAGGTTTTAAGATACTTACTAGTCAGGTACATACTTAGGCGTTTAATATGGGGTGTTGAGTCCATTTCATTGAGCAAGGAGTAGTTCTTGTCTATTCCATATTTGGCTTAAGGAACTTTATCTGTGCTCATTTCAATCTCTGGTTTTATGCAGCACCCCAACTCACCTTTCCCCTTAAGCAAGCATAAGTTGGTTTTCTAAATTTGAGACCCTGTTCTGTTTTGTAATCCAGTTCCTGTGTACCCAAGTTTACCTTCCGTGTATTAGTGGTATCTTATGATGTTTCTTTTTCTGTGTGACTTATTTCAGTTAGAATCATCATACCTGAATCCACTCATTATGCTGCTATGGGCCTGATGACATAGATTTCATTGCTGAGTGATATTGCATTGTACGTAAGTACCACAACTTCTTTATCCATTTTTCACTTTCTGCGATATTGAACTTGTACCGTAAATGAGGTTCTTGTAAACAGAGCAGTCCCAAATTTTCGGGTGGCTGTGTCTTTTTGATTTTAATTTCCCTAAGCTATAGGACCATAAGTGGAAGTGCCCTAGGCTCTGTTGCTTTGTTTTTTAGATGTTTCAGGAAACACCATACACCTCTCCCGAGTGGCTGTTGGCAATTTACATCCCGCCCATCAGCATAACAAGGCTCCCAGTTCTCCATGGCCTGTCCTGCCTTTTTGGATTTTACACTTTTTTCAGGTGGCCCTTTTGACCGGGGGAAGTGAGACTTCATTGTAGTGCAGATTTCCATTGCAAGCTTGCTTGGTTGGCCAAAAAGGGCGTATGCGTTTTTTCCTGAATATATTCAGGAAAAAACGCATACGCCCTTTTTGTCCAAGTGCATCATTGTGGACGTTCTGCCTCTTTTCCTATGCTTTAAATGCAATTCCAGTCTACCTCCTGAAATCGGTTTCCTGCAATTCTGCCCCGCTTTCAAGTCCTCTTGGCAGCCTTACTTCAGTATATTTTTGGACGATAGCTGTCATTTATAACTCTGCAGGTTTGTGAATTACAGTGCCCCTGAGCTCCTTTCTTCAACTCGCTTTCTTGTGAGCTGGCCGCAACACCGCAGGATTGCTTCAGGCCCTAATCTGTTTCCGGCACGGCACGCTGAGCCTTTGGTCAATTCTTCTTCCTGGTGCGAAATGAGAGTTAAATTTGCCCGTCCAGACACCTCCAGCTAGTCTCTCATTGGTTCTCCCTATTCCTGTACATCTTCCGCAGAAATTGCAAACTGGGCCAAACAGGAGGTTAAAGGCACTGACTCTCCAAGTCGGGAGAGTGTTAGTAAAGCATCTGGAATGTTGCACCCGAGTACCAGGGGACGAGAACTGAGACATATTGGAACACGTCTCCCGATCACACGGTTGATCATACTCTGGGTTCCACGTGCATGTTTTAGCTGAAGGAAGAATCCCTTAAACATGGAGAGTTGAGACCCGTGGAATGGGTCCCATGCAATATGACTTCAAAGGGTCTTCATTTGCTCACCGAACCTCTCCAATCCTATCACTGCTGCGTTTATGCCTCTGTACACACGATTGATTTTCTTTCAGAGACATAGCAATCCATAGGTTTTAAGATACTGACTAGTCAGGTACATTCTTAGGCGTTTAATATGGGGTGTTGAGTCCATTTGGTTGAGCAAGAAGTAGTTCTTGTCTATTCCATATTTGGCTTAAGGAACTTTATCTGTGCTCATTTCAATCTCTGGTTTATGCAGCACCCCAACTCACCTTTCCCCTTAAGCAAGCATAAGTTGGTTTTCTAAATTTGAGACCCTGTTCTGTTTTGTAATCCAGTTCCTGTGTAGCCAAGTTTACATTCCGTGTATTAGTGGTATCTTATGATGTTTCTTTTTCTGTGTGACTTATTTCAGTTAGAATCATCATACCTGAATCCACTCATTATGCTGCTACGGGCCTGATGACATAGATTTCATTGCTGAGTGATATTGCATTGTACGTAAGTACCACAAATTCTTTATCCATTTTTCAATTTCTGCGATATTGAACTTGTACCGTAAACGAGGTTCTTGTAAACAGAGCAGTCCCAAATTTTCGGGTGGCTGTGTCTTTTTGATTTTAATTTCCCTAAGCTATAGGACCATAAGTGGAAGTGCCCTAGGCTCTGTTGCTTTGTTTTTTACATGTTTCAGGAAACACCATACACCTCTCCCGAGTGGCTGTTGGCAATTTACATCCCGCCCATCAGCATAACAAGGCTCCCAGTTCTCCATGGCCTGTCCTGCCTTTCTGGATTTTACACTTTTTTCAGATGGCCCTTTTGACCGGGGGGAAGTGAGACTTCATTGTAGTGCAGATTTCCTTTGCAAGCTTGCTTGGTTGGCCAAAAAGGGCGTATGCGTTTTTTCCTGAATATATTCAGGAAAAAACGCATACGCCCTTTTTGGCCAAGTGCATCATTGTGGACGTTCTGCCTCTTTTCCTATGCTTTAAATGCAATTCCAGTCTACCTCCTGAAATCGGTTTCCTGCAATTCTGCCCCGCTTTCAAGTCCTCTTGGCAGCCTTACTTCAGTATATTTTTGGACGATAGCTGTCATTTATAACTCTGCAGGTTTGTGAATTACAGTGCCCCTGAGCTCCTTTCTTCAACTCGCTTTCTTGTGAGCTGGCCGCAACACCGCAGGATTGCTTCAGGCCCTAATCTGGTTCCGACACGGCACACTGAGCCTTTGGTCAATTCTTCTTCCTGGTGCGAAATGAGAGTTAAATTTGCCCGTCCAGACACCTCCAGCTAGTCTCTCATTGGTTCTCCCTATTCCTGTACATCTTCCGCAGAAATTGCAAACTGGGCCAAACAGGAGGTTAAAGGCACTGACTCTCCAAGTCGGGAGAGTGTTAGTAAAGCATCTGGAATGTTGCACCCGAGTACCAGGGCACGAGAACTGAGACATATCGGAACACGTCTCCCGATCACACGGTTGATCATACTCTGGGTTCCACGTGCATGTTTTAGCTGAAGGAAGAATCCCTTAAACCTGGAGAGTTGAGACCCGTGGAATGGGTCCCATGCAATATGACTTCAAAGGGTCTTCATTTGCTCACCGAACCTCTCCAATCCTATCACTGCTGCGTTTATGCCTCTGTACACACGATTGATTTTCTTTCAGAGACATAGCAATCCATAGGTTTTAAGATACTGACTAGTCAGGTACATTCTTAGGCGTTTAATATGGGGTGTTGAGTCCATTTCATTGAGCAAGGAGTAGTTCTTGTCTATTCCATATTTGGCTTAAGGAACTTTATCTGTGCTCATTTCAATCTCTGGTTTATGCAGCACCCCAACTCACCTTTCCCCTTAAGCAAGCATAAGTTGGTTTTCTAAATTTGAGACCCTGTTCTGTTTTGTAATCCAGTTCCTGTGTAGCCAAGTTTACATTCCGTGTATTAGTGGTATCTTATGATGTTTCTTTTTCTGTGTGACTTATTTCAGTTAGAATCATCATACCTGAATCCACTCATTATGCTGCTACGGGCCTGATGACATAGATTTCATTGCTGAGTGATATTGCATTGTACGTAAGTACCACAAATTCTTTATCCATTTTTCACTTTCTGCGATATTGAACTTGTACCGTAAACGAGGTTCTTGTAAACAGAGCCGTCCCAAACTTTGGGGTGGCTGTGTCTTTTTGATTTTAATTTCCCTAAGCTATAGGACCATAAGTGGAAGTGCCCTAGGCTCTGTTGCTTTGTTTTTTAGATGTTTCAGGAAACACCATACACCTCTCCCGAGTGGCTGTTGGCAATTTACATCCCGCCCATCAGCATAACAAGGCTCCCAGTTCTCCATGGCCTGTCCTGCCTTTTTGGATTTTACACTTTTTTCAGGTGGCCCTTTTGACCGGGGGGAAGTGAGACTTCATTGTAGTGCAGATTTCCTTTGCAAGCTTGCTTGGTTGGCCAAAAAGGGCGTATGCGTTTTTTCCTGAATATATTCAGGAAATATATATTCAGGAAAATATATTCAGGAAAAAAATATATTCAGGAAAAAACGCATACGCCCTTTTTGGCCAAGTGCATCATTGTGGACGTTCTGCCTCTTTTCCTATGCTTTAAATGCAATTCCAGTCTACCTCCTGAAATCGGTTTCCTGCAATTCTGCCCCGCTTTCAAGTCCTCTTGGCAGCCTTACTTCAGTATATTTTTGGACGATAGCTGTCATTTATAACTCTGCAGGTTTGTGAATTACAGTGCCCCTGAGCTCCTTTCTTCAACTCGCTTTCTTGTGAGCTGGCCGCAACACCGCAGGATTGCTTCAGGCCCTAATCTGGTTCCGGCACGGCACGCTGAGCCTTTGGTCAATTCTTCTTCCTGGTGCGAAATGAGAGTTAAATTTGCCCGTCCAGACACCTCCAGCTAGTCTCTCATTGGTTCTCCCTATTCCTGTACATCTTCCGCAGAAATTGCAAACTGGGCCAAACAGGAGGTTAAAGGCACTGACTCTCCAAGTCGGGAGAGTGTTAGTAAAGCATCTGGAATGTTGCACCCGAGTACCAGGGGACGAGAACTGAGACATATTGGAACACGTCTCCCGATCACACGGTTGATCATACTCTGGGTTCCACGTGCATGTTTTAGCTGAAGGAAGAATCCCTTAAACCTGGAGAGTTGAGACCCATGGAATGGGTACCATGCAATATGACTTCAAAGGGTCTTCATTTGCTCACCGAACCTCTCCAATCCTATCACTGCTGCGTTTATGCCTCTGTACACACGATTGATTTTCTTTCAGAGACATAGCAATCCATAGGTTTTAAGATACTGACTAGTCAGGTACATTCTTAGGCGTTTAATATGGGGTGTTGAGTCCATTTCATTGAGCAAGGAGTAGTTCTTGTCTATTCCATATTTGGCTTAAGGAACTTTATCTGTGCTCATTTCAATCTCTGGTTTATGCAGCACCCCAACTCACCTTTCCCCTTAAGCAAGCATAAGTTGGTTTTCTAAATTTGAGACCCTGTTCTGTTTTGTAATCCAGTTCCTGTGTAGCCAAGTTTACATTCCGTGTATTAGTGGTATCTTATGATGTTTCTTTTTCTGTGTGACTTATTTCAGTTAGAATCATCATACCTGAATCCACTCATTATGCTGCTACGGGCCTGATGACATAGATTTCATTGCTGAGTGATATTGCATTGTACGTAAGTACCACAAATTCTTTATCCATTTTTCACTTTCTGCGATATTGAACTTGTACCGTAAACGAGGTTCTTGTAAACAGAGCCGTCCCAAACTTTGGGGTGGCTGTGTCTTTTTGATTTTAATTTCCCTAAGCTATAGGACCATAAGTGGAAGTGCCCTAGGCTCTGTTGCTTTGTTTTTTAGATGTTTCAGGAAACACCATACACCTCTCCCGAGTGGCTGTTGGCAATTTACATCCCGCCCATCAGCATAACAAGGCTCCCAGTTCTCCATGGCCTGTCCTGCCTTTTTGGATTTTACACTTTTTTCAGGTGGCCCTTTTGACCGGGGGGAAGTGAGACTTCATTGTAGTGCAGATTTCCTTTGCAAGCTTGCTTGGTTGGCCAAAAAGTGCGTATGCGTTTTTTCCTGAATATATTCAGGAAATATATATTCAGGAAAATATATTCAGGAAAAAAATATATTCAGGAAAAAACGCATACGCCCTTTTTGTCCAAGTGCATCATTGTGGACGTTCTGCCTCTTTTCCTATGCTTTAAATGCAATTCCAGTCTACCTCCTGAAATCGGTTTCCTGCAATTCTGCCCCGCTTTCAAGTCCTCTTGGCAGCCTTACTTCAGTATATTTTTGGACGATAGCTGTCATTTATAACTCTGCAGGTTTGTGAATTACAGTGCCCCTGAGCTCCTTTCTTCAACTCGCTTTCTTGTGAGCTGGCCGCAACACCGCAGGATTGCTTCAGGCCCTAATCTGGTTCCAGCACGGCACGCTGAGCCTTTGGTCAATTCTTCTTCCTGGTGCGAAATGAGAGTTAAATTTGCCCGTCCAGACACCTCCAGCTAGTCTCTCATTGGTTCTCCCTATTCCTGTACATCTTCCGCAGAAATTGCAAACTGGGCCAAACAGGAGGTTAAAGGCACTGACTCTCCAAGTCGGGAGAGTGTTAGTAAAGCATCTGGAATGTTGCACCCGAGTACCAGGGGACGAGAACTGAGACATATTGGAACACGTCTCCCGATCACACGGTTGATCATACTCTGGGTTCCACGTGCATGTTTTAGCTGAAGGAAGAATCCCTTAAACATGGAGAGTTGAGACCCGTGGAATGGGTCCCATGCAATATGACTTCAAAGGGTCTTCATTTGCTCACCGAACCTCTCTAATCCTATCACTGCTGCGTTTATGCCCCTGTACACACGCTTGATTTTCTTTCAGAGACATAGCAATCCATAGGTTTTAAGATACTTACTAGTCAGGTACATTCCTAGGCGTTTAATATGGGGTGTTGAGTCCATTTCGTTGAGCAAGGAGTAGTTCTTGTCTATTCCATATTTGGCTTAAGGAACTTTATCTGTGCTCATTTCAATCTCTGGTTTTATGCAGCACCCCAACTCACCTTTCCCCTTAAGCAAGCATAAGTTGGTTTTCTAAATTTGAGACCCTGTTCTGTTTTGTAATCCAGTTCCTGTGTACCCAAGTTTACATTCCGTGTATTAGTGGTATCTTATGATGTTTCTTTTTCTGTGTGACTTATTTCAGTTAGAGTCATCATACCTGAATCCACTCATTATGCTGCTACGGGCCTGATGACATAGATTTCATTGCTGAGTGATATTGCATTATACGTAAGTACCACAACTTCTTTATCCATTTTTCACTTTCTGCGATATTGAACTTGTACCGTAAACGAGGTTCTTGTAAACAGAGCCGTCCCAAACTTTGGGGTTGCTGTGTCTTTTTGATTTTAATTTCCCTAAGCTATAGGACCATAAGTGGAAGTGCCCTAGGCTCTGTTGCTTTGTTTTTTAGATGTTTCAGGAAACACCATACACCTCTCCCGAGTGGCTGTTGGCAATTTACATCCCGCCCATCAGCATAACAAGGCTCCCAGTTCTCCATGGCCTGTCCTGCCTTTCTGGATTTTACACTTTTTTCAGGTGGCCCTTTTGACCGGGGGGAAGTGAGACTTCATTGTAGTGCAGATTTCCTTTGCAAGCTTGCTTGGTTGGCCAAAAAGGGCGTATGCGTTTTTTCCTGAATATATTCAGGAAGAAACGCATACGCCCTTTTGGCCAAGTGCATCATTGTGGACGTTCTGCCTCTTTTCCTATGCTTTAAATGCAATTCCAGTCTACCTCCTGAAATCGGTTTCCTGCAATTCTGCCCCGCTTTCAAGTCCTCTTGGCAGCCTTACTTCAGTATATTTTTGGACGATAGCTGTCATTTATAACTCTGCAGGTTTGTGAATTACAGTGCCCCTGAGCTCCTTTCTTCAACTCGCTTTCTTGTGAGCTGGCCGCAACACCGCAGGATTGCTTC
Organism: Leucopleurus acutus; assembly: GCF_964270905.1. Taxonomy (NCBI): domain Eukaryota; kingdom Metazoa; phylum Chordata; class Mammalia; order Artiodactyla; family Delphinidae; genus Leucopleurus; species Leucopleurus acutus. The sequence goes on along the minus strand of NW_028138790.1, from coordinate 5,181 downwards.
AGGCCCTAATCTGGTTCCGGCACGGCACGCTGAGCCTTTGGTCAATTCTTCTTCCTGGTGCGAAATGAGAGTTAAATTTGCCCGTCCAGACACCTCCAGCTAGTCTCTCATTGGTTCTCCCTATTCCTGTACATCTTCCGCAGAAATTGCAAACTGGGCCAAACAGGAGGTTAAAGGCACTGACTCTCCAAGTCGGGAGAGTGTTAGTAAAGCATCTGGAATGTTGCACCCGAGTACCAGGGGACGAGAACTGAGACATATTGGAACACGTCTCCCGATCACACGGTTGATCATACTCTGGGTTCCACGTGCATGTTTTAGCTGAAGGAAGAATCCCTTAAACCTGGAGAGTTGAGACCCGTGGAATGGGTCCCATGCAATATGACTTCAAAGGGTCTTCATTTGCTCACCAAACCTCTCCAATCCTATCACTGCTGCGTTTATGCCCCTGTACACACGCTTGATTTTCTTTCAGAGACATAGCAATCCATAGGTTTTAAGATACTTACTAGTCAGGTACATTCCTAGGCGTTTAATATGGGGTGTTGAGTCCATTTCGTTGAGCAAGGAGTAGTTCTTGTCTATTCCATATTTGGCTTAAGGAACTTTATCTGTGCTCATTTCAATCTCTGGTTTTATGCAGCACCCCAACTCACCTTTCCCCTTAAGCAAGCATAAGTTGGTTTTCTAAATTTGAGACCCTGTTCTGTTTTGTAATCCAGTTCCTGTGTAGCCAAGTTTACATTCCGTGTATTAGTGGTATCTTATGATGTTTCTTTTTCTGTGTGACTTATTTCAGTTAGAATCATCATACCTGAATCCACTCATTATGCTGCTACGGGCCTGATGACATAGATTTCATTGCTGAGTGATATTGCATTGTACGTAAGTACCACAACTTCTTTATCCATTTTTCACTTTCTGCGATATTGAACTTGTACCGTAAACGAGGTTCTTGTAAACAGAGCCGTCCCAAACTTTGGGGTGGCTGTGTCTTTTTGATTTTAATTTCCCTAAGCTATAGGACCATAAGTGGAAGTGCACTAGGCTCTGTTGCTTTGTTTTTTAGATGTTTCAGGAAACACCATACACCTCTCCCTAGTGGCTGTTGGCAATTTACATCCCGCCCATCAGCATAACAAGGCTCCCAGTTCTCCATGGCCTGTCCTGCCTTTCTGGATTTTACACTTTTTTCAGGTGGCCCTTTTGACCGGGGGGAAGTGAGACTTCATTGTAGTGCAGATTTCCATTGCAAGCTTGCTTGGTTGGCCAAAAAGGGCGTATGCGTTTTTTCCTGAATATATTCAGGAAAAAACGCATACGCCCTTTTTGGCCAAGTGCATCATTGTGGACGTTCTGCCTCTTTTCCTATGCTTTAAATGCAATTCCAGTCTACCTCCTGAAATCGGTTTCCTGCAATTCTGTCCCGCTTTCAAGTCCTCTTGGCAGCCTTACTTCAGTATATTTTTGGACGATAGCTGTCATTTATAACTCTGCAGGTTTGTGAATTACAGTGCCCCTGAGCTCCTTTCTTCAACTCGCTTTCTTGTGAGCTGGCCGCAACACCGCAGGATTGCTTCAGGCCCTAATCTGGTTCCGGCACGGCACGCTGAGCCTTTGGTCAATTCTTCTTCCTGGTGGGAAATGAGAGTTAAATTTGCCCGTCCAGACACCTCCAGCTAGTCTCTCATTGGTTCTCCCTATTCCTGTACATCTTCCGCAGAAATTGCAAACTGGGCCAAACAGGAGGTTAAAGGCACTGACTCTCCAAGTCGGGAGAGTGTTAGTAAAGCATCTGGAATGTTGCACCCGAGTACCAGGGGACGAGAACTGAGACATATTGGAACACGTCTCCCGATCACACGGTTGATCATACTCTGGGTTCCACGTGCATGTTTTAGCTGAAGGAAGAATCCCTTAAACCTGGAGAGTTGAGACCCGTGGAATGGGTCCCATGCAATATGACTTCAAAGGGTCTTCATTTGCTCACCGAACCTCTCTAATCCTATCACTGCTGCGTTTATGCCCCTGTACACACGCTTGATTTTCTTTCAGAGACATAGCAATCCATAGGTTTTAAGATACTTACTAGTCAGGTACATTCTTAGGCGTTTAATATGGGGTGTTGAGTCCATTTGGTTGAGCAAGGAGTAGTTCTTGTCTATTCCATATTTGGCTTAAGGAACTTTATCTGTGCTCATTTCAATCTCTGGTTTTATGCAGCACCCCAACTCACCTTTCCCCTTAAGCAAGCATAAGTTGGTTTTCTAAATTTGAGACCCTGTTCTGTTTTGTAATCCAGTTCCTGTGTAGCCAAGTTTACATTCCGTGTATTAGTGGTATCTTATGATGTTTCTTTTTCTGTGTGACTTATTTCAGTTACAATCATCATACCTGAATCCACTCATTATGCTGCTATGGGCCTGATGACATAGATTTCATTGCTGAGTGATATTGCATTGTACGTAAGTACCACAACTTCTTTATCCATTTTTCACTTTCTGCGATATTGAACTTGTACCGTAAATGAGGTTCTTGTAAACAGAGCCGTCCCAAACTTTCGGGTGGCTGTGTCTTTTTGATTTTAATTTCCCTAAGCTATAGGACCATAAGTGGAAGTGCCCTAGGCTCTGTTGCTTTGATTTTTAGATGTTTCAGGAAACACCATACACCTCTCCCGAGTGGCTGTTGGCAATTTACATCCCGCCCATCAGCATAACAAGGCTCCCAGTTCTCCATGGCCTGTCCTGCCTTTCTGGATTTTACACTTTTTTCAGGTGGCCCTTTTGACCGGGGGGAAGTGAGACTTCATTGTAGTGCAGATTTCCTTTGCAAGCTTGCTTGGTTGGCCAAAAAGGGCGTATGCGTTTTTTCCTGAATATATTCAGGAAAAAACGCATACGCCCTTTTTGGCCAAGTGCATCATTGTGGACGTTCTGCCTCTTTTCCTATGCTTTAAATGCAATTCCAGTCTACCTCCTGAAATCGGTTTCCTGCAATTCTGCCCCGCTTTCAAGTCCTCTTGGCAGCCTTACTTCAGTATATTTTTGGACGATAGCTGTCATTTATAACTCTGCAGGTTTGTGAATTACAGTGCCCCTGAGCTCCTTTCTTCAACTCGCTTTCTTGTGAGCTGGCCGCAACACCGCAGGATTGCTTCAGGCCCTAATCTGGTTCCGGCACGGCACGCTGAGCCTTTGGTCAATTCTTCTTCCTGGTGCGAAATGAGAGTTAAATTTGCCCGTCCAGACACCTCCAGCTAGTCTCTCATTGGTTCTCCCTATTCCTGTACATCTTCCGCAGAAATTGCAAACTGGGCCAAACAGGAGGTTAAAGGCACTGACTCTCCAAGTCGGGAGAGTGTTAGTAAAGCATCTGGAATGTTGCACCCGAGTACCAGGGGACGAGAACTGAGACATATTGGAACACGTCTCCCGATCACACGGTTGATCATACTCTGGGTTCCACGTGCATGTTTTAGCTGAAGGAAGAATCCCTTAAACCTGGAGAGTTGAGACCCGTGGAATGGGTCCCATGCAATATGACTTCAAAGGGTCTTCATTTGCTCACCGAACCTCTCCAATCCTATCACTGCTGCATTTATGCCTCTGTACACACGATTGATTTTCTTTCAGAGACATAGCAATCCATAGGTTTTAAGATACTGACTAGTCAGGTACATTCTTAGGCGTTTAATATGGGGTGTTGAGTCCATTTGGTTGAGCAAGGAGTAGTTCTTGTCTATTCCATATTTGGCTTAAGGAACTTTATCTGTGCTCATTTCAATCTCTGGTTTATGCAGCACCCCAACTCACCTTTCCCCTTAAGCAAGCATAAGTTGGTTTTCTAAATTTGAGACCCTGTTCTGTTTTGTAATCCAGTTCCTGTGTAGCCAAGTTTACATTCCGTGTATTAGTGGTATCTTATGATGTTTCTTTTTCTGTGTGACTTATTTCAGTTAGAATCATCATACCTGAATCCACTCATTATGCTGCTACGGGCCTGATGACATAGATTTCATTGCTGAGTGATATTGCATTGTACGTAAGTACCACAAATTCTTTATCCATTTTTCACTTTCTGCGATATTGAACTTGTACCGTAAACGAGGTTCTTGTAAACAGAGCCGTCCTAAAGTTTGGGGTGGCTGTGTCTTTTTGATTTTAATTTCCCTAAGCTATAGGACCATAAGTGGAAGTGCCCTAGGCTCTGTTGCTTTGTTTTTTAGATGTTTCAGGAAACACCATACACCTCTCCCGAGTGGCTGTTGGCAATTTACATCCCGCCCATCAGCATAACAAGGCTCCCAGTTCTCCATGGCCTGTCCTGCCTTTTTGGATTTTACACTTTTTTCAGTTGGCCCTTTTGACCGGGGGGAAGTGAGACTTCATTGTAGTGCAGATTTCCTTTGCAAGCTTGCTTGGTTGGCCAAAAAGGGCGTATGCGTTTTTTCCTGAATATATTCAGGAAATATATATTCAGGAAAATATATTCAGGAAAAAAATATATTCAGGAAAAAACGCATACGCCCTTTTTGGCCAAGTGCATCATTGTGGACGTTCTGCCTCTTTTCCTATGCTTTAAATGCAATTCCAGTCTACCTCCTGAAATCGGTTTCCTGCAATTCTGCCCCGCTTTCAAGTCCTCTTGGCAGCCTTACTTCAGTATATTTTTGGACGATAGCTGTCATTTATAACTCTGCAGGTTTGTGAATTACAGTGCCCCTGAGCTCCTTTCTTCAACTCGCTTTCTTGTGAGCTGGCCGCAACACCGCAGGATTGCTTCAGGCCCTAATCTGGTACCGACACGGCACGCTGAGCCTTTGGTCAATTCTTCTTCCTGGTGCGAAATGAGAGTTAAATTTGCCCGTCCAGACACCTCCAGCTAGTCTCTCATTGGTTCTCCCTATTCCTGTACATCTTCCGCAGAAATTGCAAACTGGGCCAAACAGGAGGTTAAAGGCACTGACTCTCCAAGTCGGGAGAGTGTTAGTAAAGCATCTGGAATGTTGCACCCGAGTACCAGGGGACGAGAACTGAGACATATTGGAACACGTCTCCCGATCACACGGTTGATCATACTCTGGGTTCCACGTGCATGTTTTAGCTGAAGGAAGAATCCCTTAAACCTGGAGAGTTGAGACCCGTGGAATGGGTCCCATGCAATATGACTTCAAAGGGT
>NW_028138791.1:0-114816 GCF_964270905.1 Leucopleurus acutus | reverse complement strand
GCCCCGGAGGCTTCAGGGCCCGGGGCCCGCGGTCCCTTGGGCATCGGCCCTGCCCGCCCACGCGGCGCTAGGCGCAGCGCAGCCGCAGCCCGGGCCGGCCCTGCTGCCCGACAGCAGCTGGCCCAAAGCCACTGGGAGCCACCATTGAGTCGCCACGGCCCCTCAGCCCCGGCAAGGCCACCCTTGCCCCCACACCCCCCGCCGAGCTCAGGACCCCGCCCCTGGTGGCCGGCAGGCCCGGGGAAGCGGCCCCTGCCCTCGATCCCGCTCCCGCACCCGGCCGCGGTGACACGCCAGAGGGGCGGGGTGGGGGTGGGGGGCTTTTGTCGGAGGGAGCTGTGGAGGGACACACCGGCACACAGGTGGCGGCGCCGGTGGGGGCAGCCAGGTGCAGGTCGAGGGGCTCGCGGGCCGAAAGGACGGCAACTGGGCCCGCGGCGGAGCCTGGGTCCGGGTCAGCCGCCCCGGGAGCGTCTGGGGTGCGGCTGCCTTCCAGGGCCGCCTTCTGGCCGCCTGGCCGGCCGGGCCGGCGGGGAGCGCCCCCGCCGGCGCGCGCCGTGGTGGGAGGGGCCTGAGGAGGTGGGGCCTGCAGCGGGGCCCGGCGGGGGCGGAGCCGGCGGCCCCCGCCGCGGGCGAGTAAAGGAGAAGGCGGGCGGAGCGGGAGGCAAAAAGCCTACAGCACCCGGTATTCCCAGGCGGTCTCCCATCCAAGTACTAACCAGGCCCGACCCTGCTTAGCTTCCGAGATCAGACGAGATCGGGCGCGTTCAGGGTGGTATGGCCGTAGACGGGGGCGGGGGCCGCGGGCTGCCTCTTGAGGCCCAGTTTCGCAGGCGCTGGCGCCTTAACGCCAGCCTGGCGGCCCGCCCGCCCCGGCAGGGCCCCCTCGCCCGCCCAGGCAGGGGCAACGGAGGTCTCGGGTATCGGGCGGCGGCGGAGGGTTTGGCGACCACCTCCCAGCCCAGGGCGGCCGTGACCCAGCAAAGCCTTCGGCGCTTGGCGCCCCGCCCAAGATCCCGCACGTCGCTCACAGGGACGTGGCCCCGGAGGCTTCAGGGCCCGGGGCCCGCGGTCCCTTGTACATCGGCCCTGCCTGCCCACGCGGCGCTGGGCGCAGCCCGACCACAGCCCGGGCCGGCCCTCCTGCCCGACAGCAGCTGGCCCGAAGCCACTGGGAGCCACCATTGAGTCGCCACGGCCCCTCAGCCCCGGCAAGTCCACCCCTGCCCCACACACCCCGCCGAGCTCAGGACCCCGCCCCTGGTGGCCGGCAGGCCCGGGGAAGCGGCCCCTGCCCTCCATCCCGCTCCCGCACCCGGCCGCGGTGACACGCCAGAGGGGCGGGGTGGTGGTGGGGGGGCTTTTGTCGGAGGGAGCTGTGGAGGGACACACCGGCACACAGGTGGCGGCGCCGGGGCTGGGCGCCGGTGGGGTCGGCCAGGTGCAGGTCGAGGGGCTCGCGGGCCGAAAGGACGGCAACTGGGCCCGCGGCAGAGTCTGGGTCCGGGCCAGCCGCCCCGGGAGCGTCTGGGGTGCGGCTGCCTTCCAGGGCCGCCTTCTGGCCGCCTGGCCGGCCGGGCCGGCGGGGAGCGCCCCCGCCGGCGCGCGCCGTTGTGGGCGGGGCCTGAGGAGGTGGGGCCTGCAGCGGGGCCCGGCGGGGGCGGAGCCGGCGGCCCCCGCCGCGGGCGAGTAAAGGAGAAGGCGGGCGGAGCGGGAGGCAAAAAGCCTACAGCACCCGGTATTCCCAGGCGGTCTCCCATCCAAGTACTAACCAGGCCCGACCCTGCTTAGCTTCCGAGATCAGACGAGATCGGGCGCGTTCAGGGTGGTATGGCCGTAGACGGGGGCGGGGGCCGCGGGCTGCCTCTTGAGGTCCAGTTTCGCAGGCGCTGGCGACTTAACGACAGCCTGGCGGCCCGCCCGCCCCGGCAGGGCCCCCTCGCCCGCCCAGGCAGGGGGAACGGAGGTCTCGGGTATCGGGCGGCGGCGGAGGGTTTGGCGACCACCTCCCAGCCCAGGGCGGCCGTGACCCAGCAAACCCTTCGGCGCTTGGCGCCCCGCCCAAGATCCCGCACGTCGCTCACAGGGACGTGGCCCCGGAGGCTTCAGGGCCCAGGGCCCGCGGTCCCTTGGGCATCGGCCCTGCCCGCCCACGCGGCGCTAGGCGCAGCCCGGCCGCAGCCCGGGCCGGCCCTCCTGCCCGACAGCAGCTGGCCCGAAGCCACTGGGAGCCACCATTGAGTCGCCACGGCCCCTCAGCCCCGGCAAGTCCACCCCTGCCCCACACCCCCCGCCGAGCTCAGGACCCCGCCCCTGGTGGCCGGCAGGCCCGGGGAAGCGGCCCCTGCCCTCCATCCCGCTCCCGCACCCGGCCGCGGTGACACGCCAGAGGGGCGGGGTGGTGGGGGGGGGGCTTTTGTCGGAGGGAGCTGTGGAGGGACACACCGGCACACAGGTGGCGGCGCCGGGGCTGGGCGCCGGTGGGGGCGGCCGGGTGCAGGTCGAGGGGCTCACGGGCCGAAAGGACGGCAACTGGGCCCGCGGCGGAGTCTGGGTCTGGAGGGCTCTGAGCCTCCATCCGCTCTGGTGCCTCCGGGCTACCGGCCCGAAGCCTGGTAGCGCAACACCCCACCGGCCCACAGACGTAGCCTCCCCAGCTGTGCTCACAGCGAGTCCAACCGCAGCCTGCACCCCTCCACGGGACACTTGGATTACTCCCGCGATCCCCACGAGGTGCGGCACCCGGCGGCCGAATGGGCTGAGATCCCGCCCTTGCGGCGCCCTGTGGCCACCTCCGCCTCCCTCACGGTACTGGCCGAGGCCTCGGACCAGCGGGCCCCGGCTCCCAGCTCAGCGCTGCTCCTCCGCCCCTCTCACCTCCTGCCCGACGTCCAGGCTACCGAGCACCCTCCACCCCCGCCCACCTTCATGCCACTCAGCCGGAACCCGGGAGGCAATGCCAACTACCAGGTGTATGACAGTCTGGTGCTGAAGCGGCAACCGCAGGAGGGCCAAGCGCGGGCCAACTCGCTGCTACCTTCCACCTCGGCCTCCAGGCCCTCTCTGCACGGGAGCCAGACTGGGAAAATGAACTTACCAGCAGCAAATGGGGGCAGGGGCAGGGGGCGGCAGGGCATGGAGAGAGGAATAAAGAGCGCCAGAGTCCAGGAAACATTGGTGGTCTGTGGCTTGGAAGCGCCACTCCTTCTGCCAGCCTGGGTCCCTGCGCTTGGCTTCCTGCAATAAGAAGCCAGTGTCCCCTTCTTGGCCTGAGGTTCCCTTTGGTTTAGTGGCCACAGTTCTGCCAGCAGGCCCCTCCTGGTCCTATACCATGCACTAAGTACATCTGCAGCTGCAGACTCCAAACCCCTGGTCTCTGGGCACCTCCTCTGTGTCTCAGCTGTCCCTGTCCACAGAGAGCCTCATACAAGAAGTTGCTTCCAAACTGGGAGGTTCCACATCTGGGCAGGTCCAGCTCCAGGCCCAGTGAAGGGCATGAAGAAGGCTGAGGCTCTGGACTCCAGCCAGGCCTTCAGCAGGCCTCTGAGGCCAAGGTCTTCCTAGTCTCAAGAGGGGCCAAGAGACGCAATGTGTCATTTGAACAAGTGAGTCAGCGGGCGGTGAGCGAATGAATGACCGCTCGAGGGGATGTATGCCGGCCACCGGGCCCTGTTTGACTGTCCAGGCTCAGCTTACCTGACCCTGGTTACCAGGGAATGCCACTCTGGGCCCCCCTTTTCTTTCATCCCCCTCCCTCACTGTGACCTCAACACCTGCCCCATTATGACCCAGTCTGGCTCCCAGTTAAAACTGGAGGGCAGGGGGCCCAGGCAGTCCTGGGACCAACGGCCATGGGTGAGCGACACTACTACCGAGCCGAGCCGTTCACTGGCCCCATCCCCAGGAAATGCCAGGAGCAAGGATACTCAATTCTTCTGATCCCGGTCAGCTTCATCTTGCTCAACGTGGGGATCAACGTGGTGACTATGGTCAGGGCAGGATCTGTGCAGCGCGGTTGGGGGAGCCCTGGGGTCTTGAAGGGGCTGAGGTGGGAGGGCTGCTGGGGTGTGACCGGACAAGGGTTGGATTTCAGGGCTCACCCTGCTCCCGGCCTCGCCCCTCCCCTTTTTCCCTCAACTCTGGAGGCATCTGAAGAGATTCTTGCGGGCACTTTTCAATCGTATTTTCCACAAAGGTGAGTGGGCGCCGGCGTGGGTTCAGGGGATGTGGGCCTGTCCCCTTTCTTCTATCCCTGCCTTGATTCTCAGCCCCTCAGGAACCCAGGCCCTGACCCATCTCGCCTTTCCCCACAGACAAGCAAGCCAGCTGTGTAGGCAGCCATCGCATGTGCATGCGCTGCTCCGTGGATCCCAAGAACCTGTGCTCAAGAGTTTCTTCCCGCTTCTGCCATCGCCCAAGCTTCCTGCTCGGGCAGGCAAACCACCTTGACTCCTGCCTGCAGCGGGGCTCGGCGGGGGCGGAGCCGGCGGCCCCCCCGCCGCGGGCGATTAAAGGAGAAGGCGGGCGGAGCGGGAGGCAAAAAGCCTACAGCACCCGGTATTCCCAGGCGGTCTCCCATCCAAGTACTAACCAGGCCCGACCCTGCTTAGCTTCCGAGATCAGACGAGATCGGGCGCGTTCAGGGTGGTATGGCCGTAGACGGGGGCGGGGGCCGCGGGCGGCCTCTAGAGGCCCAGTTTCGCTGGCGCTGGCGCCCTAACGCCAGCCTGGCGGCCCGCCCGCCCCGGCAGGGGGAACGGAGGTCTCGGGTATCGGGCGGCGGCGGAGGGTTTGGCGACCACCTCCCAGCCCAGGGCGGCCGTGACCCAGCAAAGCCTTCGGCGCTTGGCGCCCCGCCCAAGATCCCGCACGTCGCTCACAGGGACGTGGCCCCGGAGGCTTCAGGGCCCGGGGCCCGTGGTCCCTTGGGCATCGGCCCTGCCCGCCCACGCGGCGCTAGGCGCAGCCCGGCCACAGCCCGGGCCGGCCCTCCTGCCCGACAGCAGCTGGCCCGAAGCCACTGGGAGCCACCATTGAGTCGCCACGGCCCCTTAGCCCCGGCAAGGCCACCCCTGCCCCACACCCCCCGCCGAGCTCAGGACCCCGCCCCTGGTGGCCGGCAGGCCCGGGGAAGCGGCCCCTGCCCTCCATCCCGCTCCCGCACCCGGCCGCGGTGACACGCCAGAGGGGCGGGGTGGTGGTGGGGGGGCTTTTGTCGGAGGGAGCTGTGGAGGGACACACCGGCACACAGGTGTCGGCGCCGGGGCTGGGCGCCGGTGGGGGCGGCCAGGTGCAGGTCGAGGGGCTCGCGGGCCGAAAGGACGGCAACTGGGCCCGCGGCGGAGTCTGGGTCCGGGCCAGCCGCCCCGGGAGCGTCTGGGGTGCGGCTGCCTTCCAGGGCCGCCTTCTGGCCGCCTGGCCGGCCGGGCCGGCGGGGAGCGCCCCCGCCGGCGCGCGCCGTGGTGGGAGGGGCCTGAGGAGGTGGGGCCTGCAGCGGGGCCCGGCGGGGGCGGAGCCGGCGGCCCCCGCCGCGGGCGAGTAAAGGAGAAGGCGGGCGGAGCGGGAGGCAAAAAGCCTACAGCACCCGGTATTCCCAGGCGGTCTCCCATCCAAGTACTAACCAGGCCCGACCCTGCTTAGCTTCCGAGATCAGACGAGATCGGGCGCGTTCAGGGTGGTATGGCCGTAGACGGGGGCGGGGTCCGCTGGCTGCCTCTTGAGGCCCAGTTTCGCAGGCGCTGGCGCCTTAACGCCAGCCTGGCGGCCCGCCCGCCCCAGCAGGGCCCCCTCGCCCGCCCAGGCAGGGGGAACGGAGGTCTCGGGTATCGGGCGGCGGCGGAGGGTTTGGCGACCACCTCCCAGCCCAGGGCGGCCGTGACCCAGCAAAGCCTTCGGCGCTTGGCGCCCCGCCCAAGATCCCGCACGTCGCTCACAGGGACGTGGCCCCGGAGGCTTCAGGGCCCGGGGCCCGCGGTCCCTTGGGCATCGGCCCTGCCCGCCCACGCGGCGCTAGGCGCAGCCCGACCACAGCCCGGGCCTGCCCTCCTGCCCGACAGCAGCTGGCCCGAAGCCACTGGGAGCCACCATTGAGTCGCCACGGCCCCTCAGCCCCGGCAAGGCCACCCCTGCCCCACACACCCCGCCGAGCTCAGGACCCCGCCCCTGGTGGCCGGCAGGCCCGGGGAAGCGGCCCCTGCCCTTCATCCCGCTCCCGCACCCGGCCGCGGTGACACGCCAGAGGGGCGGGGTGGTGGTGGGGGGGCTTTTGTCGGAGGGAGCTGTGGAGGGACACACCGGCACACAGGTGGCGGCGCCGGGGCTGGGCGCCGGTGGGGGCGGCCAGGTGCAGGTCGAGGGGCTCAAGGGCCGAAAGGACGGCAACTGGGCCCGCGGCGGAGTCTGGGTCTGGAGGGCTCTGAGCCTCCATCCGCTCTGGTGCCTCCGGGCTACCGGCCCGAAGCCTGGTAGCGCAACACCCCACCGGCCCACAGACGTAGCCTCCCCAGCTGTGCTCACAGCGAGTCCAACCGCAGCCTGCACCCCTCCACGGGACACTTGGATTACTCCCGCGATCCCCACGAGGTGCGGCACCCGGCGGCCGAATGGGCTGAGATCCCGCCCTTGCGGCGCCCTGTGGCCACCTCCGCCTCCCTCACGGTACTGGCCGAGGCCTCGGACCAGCGGGCCCCGGCTCCCAGCTCAGCGCTGCTCCTCCGCCCCTCTCACCTCCTGCCCGACGTCCAGGCTACCGAGCACCCTCCACCCCCGCCCACCTTCATGCCACTCAGCCGGAACCCGGGAGGCAATGCCAACTACCAGGTGTATGACAGTCTGGTGCTGAAGCGGCAACCGCAGGAGGGCCAAGCGCGGGCCAACTCGCTGCTACCTTCCACCTCGGCCTCCAGGCCCTCTCTGCACGGGAGCCAGACTGGGAAAATGAACTTACCAGCAGCAAATGGGGGCAGGGGCAGGGGGCGGCAGGGCATGGAGAGAGGAATAAAGAGTGCCAGAGTCCAGGAAACATTGGTGGTCTGTGGCTTGGAAGCGCCACTCCTTCTGCCAGCCTGGGTCCCTGCGCTTGGCTTCCTGCAATAAGAAGCCAGTGTCCCCTTCTTGGCCTGAGGTTCCCTTTGGTTTAGTGGCCACAGTTCTGCCAGCAGGCCCCTCCTGGTCCTATACCATGCACTAAGTACATCTGCAGCTGCAGACTCCAAACCCCTGGTCTCTGGGCACCTCCTCTGTGTCTCAGCTGTCCCTGTCCACAGAGAGCCTCATACAAGAAGTTGCTTCCAAACTGGGAGGTTCCACATCTGGGCAGGTCCAGCTCCAGGCCCAGTGAAGGGCATGAAGAAGGCTGAGGCTCTGGACTCCAGCCAGGCCTTCAGCAGGCCTCTGAGGCCAAGGTCTTCCTAGTCTCAAGAGGGGCCAAGAGACGCAATGTGTCATTTGAACAAGTGAGTCAGCGGGCGGTGAGCGAATGAATGACCGCTCGAGGGGATGTATGCCGGCCACCGGGCCCTGTTTGACTGTCCAGGCTCAGCTTACCTGACCCTGGTTACCAGGGAATGCCACTCTGGGCCCCCCTTTTCTTTCATCCCCCTCCCTCACTGTGACCTCAACACCTGCCCCATTATGACCCAGTCTGGCTCCCAGTTAAAACTGGAGGGCAGGGGGCCCAGGCAGTCCTGGGACCAACGGCCATGGGTGAGCGACACTACTACCGAGCCGAGCCGTTCACTGGCCCCATCCCCAGGAAATGCCAGGAGCAAGGATACTCAATTCTTCTGATCCCGGTCAGCTTCATCTTGCTCAACGTGGGGATCAACGTGGTGACTATGGTCAGGGCAGGATCTGTGCAGCGCGGTTGGGGGAGCCCTGGGGTCTTGAAGGGGCTGAGGTGGGAGGGCTGCTGGGGTGTGACCGGACAAGGGTTGGATTTCAGGGCTCACCCTGCTCCCGGCCTCGCCCCTCCCCTTCTTCCCTCAACTCTGGAGGCATCTGAAGAGATTCTTGCGGGCACTTTTCAATCGTATTTTCCACAAAGGTGAGTGGGCGCCGGCGTGGGTTCAGGGGATGTGGGCCTGTCCCCTTTCTTCTATCCCTGCCTTGATTCTCAGCCCCTCAGGAACCCAGGCCCTGACCCATCTCGCCTTTCCCCACAGACAAGCAAGCCAGCTGTGTAGGCAGCCATCGCATGTGCATGCGCTGCTCCGTGGATCCCAAGAACCTGTGCTCAAGAGTTTCTTCCCGCTTCTGCCATCGCCCAAGCTTCCTGCTCGGGCAGGCAAACCACCTTGACTCCTGCCTGCAGCGGGGCTCGGCGGGGGCGGAGCCGGCGGCCCCCCCGCCGCGGGCGAGTAAAGGAGAAGGCGGGCGGAGCGGGAGGCAAAAAGCCTACAGCACCCGGTATTCCCAGGCGGTCTCCCATCCAAGTACTAACCAGGCCCGACCCTGCTTAGCTTCCGAGATCAGACGAGATCGGGCGCGTTCAGGGTGGTATGGCCGTAGACGGGGGCGGGGGCCGCGGGCGGCCTCTAGAGGCCCAGTTTCGCTGGCGCTGGCGCCCTAACGCCAGCCTGGCGGCCCGCCCGCCCCGGCAGGGGGAACGGAGGTCTCGGGTATCGGGCGGCGGCGGAGGGTTTGGCGACCACCTCCCAGCCCAGGGCGGCCGTGACCCAGCAAAGCCTTCGGCGCTTGGCGCCCCGCCCAAGATCCCGCACGTCGCTCACAGGGACGTGGCCCCGGAGGCTTCAGGGCCCGGGGCCCGCGGTCCCTTGGGCATCGGCCCTGCCCGCCCACGCGGCGCTAGGCGCAGCCCGACCACAGCCCGGGCCGGCCCTCCTGCCCGACAGCAGCTGGCCCGAAGCCACTGGGAGCCACCATTGAGTCGCCACGGCCCCTCAGCCCCGGCAAGGCCACCCCTGCCCCACACCCCCCGCCGAGCTCAGGACCCCGCCCCTGGTGGCCGGCAGGCCCGGGGAAGCGGCCCCTGCCCTCCATCCCGCTCCCGCACCCGGCCGCGGTGACACGCCAGAGGGGCGGGGTGGTGGTGGGGGGGCTTTTGTCGGAGGGAGCTGTGGAGGGACACACCGGCACACAGGTGGCGGCGCCGGGGCTGGGCGCCGGTGGGGGCGGCCAGGTGCAGGTCGAGGGGCTCACGGGCCAAAAGGATGGCAACTGGGCCCGCGGCGGAGTCTGGGTCTGGAGGGCTCTGAGCCTCCATCCGCTCTGGTGCCTCCGGGCTACCGGCCCGAAGCCTGGTAGCGCAACACCCCACCGGCCCACAGACGTAGCCTCCCCAGCTGTGCTCACAGCGAGTCCAACCGCAGCCTGCACCCCTCCACGGGACACTTGGATTACTCCCGCGATCCCCACGAGGTGCGGCACCCGGCGGCCGAATGGGCTGAGATCCCGCCCTTGCGGCGCCCTGTGGCCACCTCCGCCTCCCTCACGGTACTGGCCGAGGCCTCGGACCAGCGGGCCCCGGCTCCCAGCTCAGCGCTGCTCCTCCGCCCCTCTCACCTCCTGCCCGACGTCCAGGCTACCGAGCACCCTCCACCCCCGCCCACCTTCATGCCACTCAGCCGGAACCCGGGAGGCAATGCCAACTACCAGGTGTATGACAGTCTGGTGCTGAAGCGGCAACCGCAGGAGGGCCAAGCGCGGGCCAACTCGCTGCTACCTTCCACCTCGGCCTCCAGGCCCTCCCTGCACGGGAGCCAGACTGGGAAAATGAACTTACCAGCAGCAAATGGGGGCAGGGGCAGGGGCAGGGGGCGGCAGGGCATGGAGAGAGGAATAAAGAGCGCCAGAGTCCAGGAAACATTGGTGGTCTGTGGCTTGGAAGCGCCACTCCTTCTGCCAGCCTGGGTCCCTGCGCTTGGCTTCCTGCAATAAGAAGCCAGTGTCCCCTTCTTGGCCTGAGGTTCCCTTTGGTTTAGTGGCCACAGTTCTGCCAGCAGGCCCCTCCTGGTCCTATACCATGCACTAAGTACATCTGCAGCTGCAGACTCCAAACCCCTGGTCTCTGGGCACCTCCTCTGTGTCTCAGCTGTCCCTGTCCACAGAGAGCCTCATACAAGAAGTTGCTTCCAAACTGGGAGGTTCCACATCTGGGCAGGTCCAGCTCCAGGCCCAGTGAAGGGCATGAAGAAGGCTGAGGCTCTGGACTCCAGCCAGGCCTTCAGCAGGCCTCTGAGGCCAAGGTCTTCCTAGTCTCAAGAGGGGCCAAGAGACGCAATGTGTCATTTGAACAAGTGAGTCAGCGGGCGGTGAGCGAATGAATGACCGCTCGAGGGGATGTATGCCGGCCACCGGGCCCTGTTTGACTGTCCAGGCTCAGCTTACCTGACCCTGGTTACCAGGGAATGCCACTCTGGGTCCCCCTTTTCTTGCATCCCCCTCCCTCACTGTGACCTCAACACCTGCCCCATTATGACCCAGTCTGGCTCCCAGTTAAAACTGGAGGGCAGGGGGCCCAGGCAGTCCTGGGACCAACGGCCATGGGTGAGCGACACTACTACCGAGCCGAGCCGTTCACTGGCCCCATCCCCAGGAAATGCCAGGAGCAAGGATACTCAATTCTTCTGATCCCGGTCAGCTTCATCTTGCTCAACGTGGGGATCAACGTGGTGACTATGGTCAGGGCAGGATCTGTGCAGCGCGGTTGGGGGAGCCCTGGGGTCTTGAAGGGGCTGAGGTGGGAGGGCTGCTGGGGTGTGACCGGACAAGGGTTGGATTTCAGGGCTCACCCTGCTCCCGGCCTCGCCCCTCCCCTTCTTCCCTCAACTCTGGAGGCATCTGAAGAGATTCTTGCGGGCACTTTTCAATCGTATTTTCCACAAAGGTGAGTGGGCGCCGGCGTGGGTTCAGGGGATGTGGGCCTGTCCCCTTTCTTCTATCCCTGCCTTGATTCTCAGCCCCTCAGGAACCCAGGCCCTGACCCATCTCGCCTTTCCCCACAGACAAGCAAGCCAGCTGTGTAGGCAGCCATCGCATGTGCATGCGCTGCTCCGTGGATCCCAAGAACCTGTGCTCAAGAGTTTCTTCCCGCTTCTGCCATCGCCCAAGCTTCCTGCTCGGGCAGGCAAACCACCTTGACTCCTGCCTGCAGCGGGGCTCGGCGGGGGCGGAGCCGGCGGCCCCCCCGCCGTGGGCGAGTAAAGGAGAAGGCGGGCGGAGCGGGAGGCAAAAAGCCTACAGCACCCGGTATTCCCAGGCGGTCTCCCATCCAAGTACTAACCAGGCCCGACCCTGCTTAGCTTCCGAGATCAGACAAGATCGGGCGCGTTCAGGGTGATATGGCCGTAGATGGGGGCGGGGGCCGCGGGCTGCCTCTTGAGGCCCAGTTTCGCAGGGGCTGGCGCCTTAACGCCAGCCTGGCGGCCCGCCCGCTCCGGCAGGGCCCCCTCGCCCGCCCAGGCAGGGGCAACGGAGGTCTCGGGTATCGGGCGGCGGCGGAGGGTTTGGCGACCACCTCCCAGCCCAGGGCGGCCGTGACCCAGCAAAGCCTTCGGCGCTTGGCGCCCCACCCAAGATCCCGCACGTCGCTCACAGGGACGTGGCCCCGGAGGCTTCAGGGCCCGGGGCCCGCGGTCCCTTGGGCATCGGCCCTGCCCGCCCACGCGGCGCTAGGCGCAGCCCGACCACAGCCCGGGCCGGCCCTCCTGCCCGACAGCAGCTGGCCCGAAGCCACTGGGAGCCACCATTGAGTCGCCACGGCCCCTCAGCCCCGGCAAGGCCACCCCTGCCCCACACACCCCGCCGAGCTCAGGACCCCGCCCCTGGTGGCCGGCAGGCCCGGGGAAGCGGCCCCTGCCCTCCATCCCGCTCCCGCACCCGGCCGCGGTGACACGCCAGAGGGGCGGGGTGGTGTTGGGGGTCTTTTGTCGGAGGGAGCTGTGGAGGGACACACCGGCACACAGGTGGCGGCGCCGGGGCTGGGCGCCGGTGGGGGCGGCCAGGTGCAGGTCGAGGGGCTCACGGGCCAAAAGGACGGCAACTGGGCCCGCGGCGGAGTCTGGGTCTGTAGGGCTCTGAGCCTCCATCCGCTCTGGTGCCTCCGGGCTACCGGCCCGAAGCCTGGTAGCGCAACACCCCACCGGCCCACAGACGTAGCCTCCCCAGCTGTGCTCACAGCGAGTCCAACTGCAGCCTGCACCCCTCCACGGGACACTTGGATTACTCCCGCGATCCCCACGAGGTGCGGCACCCGGCGGCCGAATGGGCTGAGATCCCGCCCTTGCGGCGCCCTGTGGCCACCTCCGCCTCCCTCACGGTACTGGCCGAGGCCTCGGACCAGCGGGCCCCGGCTCCCAGCTCAGCGCTGCTCCTCCGCCCCTCTCACCTCCTGCCCGACGTCCAGGCTACCGAGCACCCTCCACCCCCGCCCACCTTCATGCCACTCAGCCGGAACCCGGGAGGCAATGCCAACTACCAGGTGTATGACAGTCTGGTGCTGAAGCGGCAACCGCAGGAGGGCCAAGCGCGGGCCAACTCGCTGCTACCTTCCACCTCGGCCTCCAGGCCCTCTCTGCACGGGAGCCAGACTGGGAAAATGAACTTACCAGCAGCAAATGGGGGCAGGGGCAGGGGCAGGGGGCGGCAGGGCATGGAGAGAGGAATAAAGAGCGCCAGAGTCCAGGAAACATTGGTGGTCTGTGGCTTGGAAGCGCCACTCCTTCTGCCAGCCTGGGTCCCTGCGCTTGGCTTCCTGCAATAAGAAGCCAGTGTCCCCTTCTTGGCCTGAGGTTCCCTTTGGTTTAGTGGCCACAGTTCTGCCAGCAGGCCCCTCCTGGTCCTATACCATGCACTAAGTACATCTGCAGCTGCAGACTCCAAACCCCTGGTCTCTGGGCACCTCCTCTGTGTCTCAGCTGTCCCTGTCCACAGAGAGCCTCATACAAGAAGTTGCTTCCAAACTGGGAGGTTCCACATCTGGGCAGGTCCAGCTCCAGGCCCAGTGAAGGGCATGAAGAAGGCTGAGGCTCTGGACTCCAGCCAGGCCTTCAGCAGGCCTCTGAGGCCAAGGTCTTCCTAGTCTCAAGAGGGGCCAAGAGACGCAATGTGTCATTTGAACAAGTGAGTCAGCGGGCGGTGAGCGAATGAATGACCGCTCGAGGGGATGTATGCCGGCCACCGGGCCCTGTTTGACTGTCCAGGCTCAGCTTACCTGACCCTGGTTACCAGGGAATGCCACTCTGGGCCCCCCTTTTCTTTCATCCCCCTCCCTCACTGTGACCTCAACACCTGCCCCATTATGACCCAGTCTGGCTCCCAGTTAAAACTGGAGGGCAGGGGGCCCAGGCAGTCCTGGGACCAACGGCCATGGGTGAGCGACACTACTACCGAGCCGAGCCGTTCACTGGCCCCATCCCCAGGAAATGCCAGGAGCAAGGATACTCAATTCTTCTGATCCCGGTCAGCTTCATCTTGCTCAACGTGGGGATCAACGTGGTGACTATGGTCAGGGCAGGATCTGTGCAGCGCGGTTGGGGGAGCCCTGGGGTCTTGAAGGGGCTGAGGTGGGAGGGCTGCTGGGGTGTGACCGGACAAGGGTTGGATTTCAGGGCTCACCCTGCTCCCGGCCTCGCCCCTCCCCTTCTTCCCTCAACTCTGGAGGCATCTGAAGAGATTCTTGCGGGCACTTTTCAATCGTATTTTCCACAAAGGTGAGTGGGCGCCGGCGTGGGTTCAGGGGATGTGGGCCTGTCCCCTTTCTTCTATCCCTGCCTTGATTCTCAGCCCCTCAGGAACCCAGGCCCTGACCCATCTCGCCTTTCCCCACAGACAAGCAAGCCAGCTGTGTAGGCAGCCATCGCATGTGCATGCGCTGCTCCGTGGATCCCAAGAACCTGTGCTCAAGAGTTTCTTCCCGCTTCTGCCATCGCCCAAGCTTCCTGCTCGGGCAGGCAAACCACCTTGACTCCTGCCTGCAGCGGGGCTCGGCGGGGGCGGAGCCGGCGGCCCCCCCGCCGCGGGCGAGTAAAGGAGAAGGCGGGCGGAGCGGGAGGCAAAAAGCCTACAGCACCCGGTATTCCCAGGCGGTCTCCCATCCAAGTACTAACCAGGCCCGACCCTGCTTAGCTTCCGAGATCAGAGGAGATCGGGCGCGTTCAGGGTGGTATGGCCGTAGACGGGGGCGGGGGCCGCGGGCGGCCTCTAGAGGCCCAGTTTCGCTGGCGCTGGCGCCCTAACGCCAGCCTGGCGGCCCGCCCGCCCCGGCAGGGGGAACGGAGGTCTCGGGTATCGGGCGGCGGCGGAGGGTTTGGCGACCACCTCCCAGCCCAGGGCGGCCGTGACCCAGCAAAGCCTTCGGCGCTTGGCGCCCCGCCCAAGATCCCGCACGTCGCTCACAGGGACGTGGCCCCGGAGGCTTCAGGGCCCGGGGCCCGCGGTCCCTTGGGCATCGGCCCTGCCCGCCCACGCGGCGCTAGGCGCAGCCCGACCACAGCCCGGGCCGGCCCTCCTGCCCGACAGCAGCTGGCCTGAAGCCACTGGGAGCCACCATTGAGTTGCCACGGCCCCTCAGCCCCGGCAAGGCCACCCCTGCCCCACACCCCCCGCCGAGCTCAGGACCCCGCCCCTGGTGGCCGGCAGGCCCGGGGAAGCGGCCCCTGCCCTCCATCCCGCTCCCGCACCCGGCCGCGGTGACACGCCAGAGGGGCGGGGTGGTGGTGGGGGGGCTTTTGTCGGAGGGAGCTGTGGAGGGACACACCGGCACACAGGTGGCGGCGCCGGGGCTGGGCGCCGGTGGGGGCGGCCAGGTGCAGGTCGAGGGGCTCACGGGCCAAAAGGACGGCAACTGGGCCCGCGGCGGAGTCTGGGTCTGGAGGGCTCTGAGCCTCCATCCGCTCTGGTGCCTCCGGGCTACCGGCCCGAAGCCTGGTAGCGCAACACCCCACCGGCCCACAGACGTAGCCTCCCCAGCTGTGCTCACAGCGAGTCCAACCGCAGCCTGCACCCCTCCACGGGACACTTGGATTACTCCCGCGATCCCCACGAGGTGCGGCACCCGGCGGCCGAATGGGCTGAGATCCCGCCCTTGCGGCGCCCTGTGGCCACCTCCGCCTCCCTCACGGTACTGGCCGAGGCCTCGGACCAGCGGGCCCCGGCTCCCAGCTCAGCGCTGCTCCTCCGCCCCTCTCACCTCCTGCCCGACGTCCAGGCTACCGAGCACCCTCCACCCCCGCCCACCTTCATGCCACTCAGCCGGAACCCGGGAGGCAATGCCAACTACCAGGTGTATGACAGTCTGGTGCTGAAGCGGCAACCGCAGGAGGGCCAAGCGCGGGCCAACTCGCTGCTACCTTCCACCTCGGCCTCCAGGCCCTCCCTGCACGGGAGCCAGACTGGGAAAATGAACTTACCAGCAGCAAATGGGGGCAGGGGCAGGGGCAGGGGGCGGCAGGGCATGGAGAGAGGAATAAAGAGCGCCAGAGTCCAGGAAACATTGGTGGTCTGTGGCTTGGAAGCGCCACTCCTTCTGCCAGCCTGGGTCCCTGCGCTTGGCTTCCTGCAATAAGAAGCCAGTGTCCCCTTCTTGGCCTGAGGTTCCCTTTGGTTTAGTGGCCACAGTTCTGCCAGCAGGCCCCTCCTGGTCCTATACCATGCACTAAGTACATCTGCAGCTGCAGACTCCAAACCCCTGGTCTCTGGGCACCTCCTCTGTGTCTCAGCTGTCCCTGTCCACAGAGAGCCTCATACAAGAAGTTGCTTCCAAACTGGGAGGTTCCACATCTGGGCAGGTCCAGCTCCAGGCCCAGTGAAGGGCATGAAGAAGGCTGAGGCTCTGGACTCCAGCCAGGCCTTCAGCAGGCCTCTGAGGCCAAGGTCTTCCTAGTCTCAAGAGGGGCCAAGAGACGCAATGTGTCATTTGAACAAGTGAGTCAGCGGGCGGTGAGCGAATGAATGACCGCTCGAGGGGATGTATGCCGGCCACCGGGCCCTGTTTGACTGTCCAGGCTCAGCTTACCTGACCCTGGTTACCAGGGAATGCCACTCTGGGCCCCCCTTTTCTTTCATCCCCCTCCCTCACTGTGACCTCAACACCTGCCCCATTATGACCCAGTCTGGCTCCCAGTTAAAACTGGAGGGCAGGGGGCCCAGGCAGTCCTGGGACCAACGGCCATGGGTGAGCGACACTACTACCGAGCCGAGCCGTTCACTGGCCCCATCCCCAGGAAATGCCAGGAGCAAGGATACTCAATTCTTCTGATCCCGGTCAGCTTCATCTTGCTCAACGTGGGGATCAACGTGGTGACTATGGTCAGGGCAGGATCTGTGCAGCGCGGTTGGGGGAGCCCTGGGGTCTTGAAGGGGCTGAGGTGGGAGGGCTGCTGGGGTGTGACCGGACAAGGGTTGGATTTCAGGGCTCACCCTGCTCCCGGCCTCGCCCCTCCCCTTCTTCCCTCAACTCTGGAGGCATCTGAAGAGATTCTTGCGGGCACTTTTCAATCGTATTTTCCACAAAGGTGAGTGGGCGCCGGCGTGGGTTCAGGGGATGTGGGCCTGTCCCCTTTCTTCTATCCCTGCCTTGATTCTCAGCCCCTCAGGAACCCAGGCCCTGACCCATCTCGCCTTTCCCCACAGACAAGCAAGCCAGCTGTGTAGGCAGCCATCGCATGTGCATGCGCTGCTCCGTGGATCCCAAGAACCTGTGCTCAAGAGTTTCTTCCCGCTTCTGCCATCGCCCAAGCTTCCTGCTCGGGCAGGCAAACCACCTTGACTCCTGCCTGCAGCGGGGCTCGGCGGGGGCGGAGCCGGCGGCCCCCCCGCCGCGGGCGAGTAAAGGAGAAGGCGGGCGGAGCGGGAGGCAAAAAGCCTACAGCACCCGGTATTCCCAGGCGGTCTCCCATCCAAGTACTAACCAGGCCCGACCCTGCTTAGCTTCCGAGATCAGACGAGATCGGGCGCGTTCAGGGTGGTATGGCCGTAGACGGGGGCGGGGGCCGCGGGCGGCCTCTAGAGGCCCAGTTTCGCTGGCGCTGGCGCCCTAACGCCAGCCTGGCGGCCCGCCCGCCCCGGCAGGGGGAACAGAGGTCTCGGGTATCGGGCGGCGGCGGAGGGTTTGGCGACCACCTCCCAGCCCAGGGCGGCCGTGACCCAGCAAAGCCTTCGGCGCTTGGCGCCCCGCCCAAGATCCCGCACGTCGCTCACAGGGACGTGGCCCCGGAGGCTTCAGGGCCCGGGGCCCGCGGTCCCTTGGGCATCGGCCCTGCCCGCCCACGCGGCGCTAGGCGCAGCCCGACCACAGCCCGGGCCGGCCCTCCTGCCCGACAGCAGCTGGCCCGAAGCCACTGGGAGCCACCATTGAGTCGCCACGGCCCCTCAGCCCCGGCAAGGCCACCCCTGCCCCACACACCCCGCCGAGCTCAGGACCCCGCCCCTGGTGGCCGGCAGGCCCGGGGAAGCGGCCCCTGCCCTCCATCCCGCTCCCGCACCCGGCCGCGGTGACACGCCAGAGGGGCGGGGTGGTGGTGGGGGGGCTTTTGTCGGAGGGAGCTGTGGAGGGACACACCGGCACACAGGTGGCGGCGCCGGGGCTGGGCGCCGGTGGGGGCGGCCAGGTGCAGGTCGAGGGGCTCACGGGCCAAAAGGACGGCAACTGGGCCCGCGGCGGAGTCTGGGTCTGTAGGGCTCTGAGCCTCCATCCGCTCTGGTGCCTCCGGGCTACCGGCCCGAAGCCTGGTAGCGCAACACCCCACCGGCCCACAGACGTAGCCTCCCCAGCTGTGCTCACAGCGAGTCCAACCGCAGCCTGCACCCCTCCACGGGACACTTGGATTACTCCCGCGATCCCCACGAGGTGCGGCACCCGGCGGCCGAATGGGCTGAGATCCCGCCCTTGCGGCGCCCTGTGGCCACCTCCGCCTCCCTCACGGTACTGGCCGAGGCCTCGGACCAGCGGGCCCCGGCTCCCAGCTCAGCGCTGCTCCTCCGCCCCTCTCACCTCCTGCCCGACGTCCAGGCTACCGAGCACCCTCCACCCCCGCCCACCTTCATGCCACTCAGCCGGAACCCGGGAGGCAATGCCAACTACCAGGTGTATGACAGTCTGGTGCTGAAGCGGCAACCGCAGGAGGGCCAAGCACGGGCCAACTCGCTGCTACCTTCCACCTCGGCCTCCAGGCCCTCTCTGCACGGGAGCCAGACTGGGAAAATGAACTTACCAGCAGCAAATGGGGGCAGGGGCAGGGGCAGGGGGCGGCAGGGCATGGAGAGAGGAATAAAGAGCGCCAGAGTCCAGGAAACATTGGTGGTCTGTGGCTTGGAAGCGCCACTCCTTCTGCCAGCCTGGGTCCCTGCGCTTGGCTTCCTGCAATAAGAAGCCAGTGTCCCCTTCTTGGCCTGAGGTTCCCTTTGGTTTAGTGGCCACAGTTCTGCCAGCAGGCCCCTCCTGGTCCTATACCATGCACTAAGTACATCTGCAGCTGCAGACTCCAAACCCCTGGTCTCTGGGCACCTCCTCTGTGTCTCAGCTGTCCCTGTCCACAGAGAGCCTCATACAAGAAGTTGCTTCCAAACTGGGAGGTTCCACATCTGGGCAGGTCCAGCTCCAGGCCCAGTGAAGGGCATGAAGAAGGCTGAGGCTCTGGACTCCAGCCAGGCCTTCAGCAGGCCTCTGAGGCCAAGGTCTTCCTAGTCTCAAGAGGGGCCAAGAGACGCAATGTGTCATTTGAACAAGTGAGTCAGCGGGCGGTGAGCGAATGAATGACCGCTCGAGGGGATGTATGCCGGCCACCGGGCCCTGTTTGACTGTCCAGGCTCAGCTTACCTGACCCTGGTTACCAGGGAATGCCACTCTGGGCCCCCCTTTTCTTTCATCCCCCTCCCTCACTGTGACCTCAACACCTGCCCCATTATGACCCAGTCTGGCTCCCAGTTAAAACTGGAGGGCAGGGGGCCCAGGCAGTCCTGGGACCAACGGCCATGGGTGAGCGACACTACTACCGAGCCGAGCCGTTCACTGGCCCCATCCCCAGGAAATGCCAGGAGCAAGGATACTCAATTCTTCTGATCCCGGTCAGCTTCATCTTGCTCAACGTGGGGATCAACGTGGTGACTATGGTCAGGGCAGGATCTGTGCAGCGCGGTTGGGGGAGCCCTGGGGTCTTGAAGGGGCTGAGGTGGGAGGGCTGCTGGGGTGTGACCGGACAAGGGTTGGATTTCAGGGCTCACCCTGCTCCCGGCCTCGCCCCTCCCCTTTTTCCCTCAACTCTGGAGGCATCTGAAGAGATTCTTGCGGGCACTTTTCAATCGCATTTTCCACAAAGGTGAGTGGGCGCCGGCGTGGGTTCAGGGGATGTGGGCCTGTCCCCTTTCTTCTATCCCTGCCTTGATTCTCAGCCCCTCAGGAACCCAGGCCCTGACCCATCTCGCCTTTCCCCACAGACAAGCAAGCCAGCTGTGTAGGCAGCCATCGCATGTGCATGCGCTGCTCCGTGGATCCCAAGAACCTGTGCTCAAGAGTTTCTTCCCGCTTCTGCCATCGCCCAAGCTTCCTGCTCGGGCAGGCAAACCACCTTGACTCCTGCCTGCAGCGGGGCTCGGCGGGGGCGGAGCCGGCGGCCCCCCCGCCGCGGGCGAGTAAAGGAGAAGGCGGGCGGAGCGGGAGGCAAAAAGCCTACAGCACCCGGTATTCCCAGGCGGTCTCCCATCCAAGTACTAACCAGGCCCGACCCTGCTTAGCTTCCGAGATCAGACGAGATCGGGCGCGTTCAGGGTGGTATGGCCGTAGACGGGGGCGGGGGCCGCGGGCGGCCTCTAGAGGCCCAGTTTCGCTGGCGCTGGCGCCCTAACGCCAGCCTGGCGGCCCGCCCGCCCCGGCAGGGGGAACGGAGGTCTCGGGTATCGGGCGGCGGCGGAGGGTTTGGCGACCACCTCCCAGCCCAGGGCGGCCGTGACCCAGCAAAGCCTTCGGCGCTTGGCGCCCCGCCCAAGATCCCGCACGTCGCTCACAGGGACGTGGCCCCGGAGGCTTCAGGGCCCGGGGCCCGTGGTCCCTTGGGCATCGGCCCTGCCCGCCCACGCGGCGCTAGGCGCAGCCCGGCCACAGCCCGGGCCGGCCCTCCTGCCCGACAGCAGCTGGCCCGAAGCCACTGGGAGCCACCATTGAGTCGCCACGGCCCCTTAGCCCCGGCAAGGCCACCCCTGCCCCACACCCCCCGCCGAGCTCAGGACCCCGCCCCTGGTGGCCGGCAGGCCCGGGGAAGCGGCCCCTGCCCTCCATCCCGCTCCCGCACCCGGCCGCGGTGACACGCCAGAGGGGCGGGGTGGTGGTGGGGGGGCTTTTGTCGGAGGGAGCTGTGGAGGGACACACCGGCACACAGGTGTCGGCGCCGGGGCTGGGCGCCGGTGGGGGCGGCCAGGTGCAGGTCGAGGGGCTCGCGGGCCGAAAGGACGGCAACTGGGCCCGCGGTGGAGTCTGGGTCCGGGCCAGCCGCCCCGGGAGCGTCTGGGGTGCGGCTGCCTTCCAGGGCCGCCTTCTGGCCGCCTGGCCGGCCGGGCCGGCGGGGAGCGCCCCCGCCGGCGCGCGCCGTGGTGGGAGGGGCCTGAGGAGGTGGGGCCTGCAGCGGGGCCCGGCGGGGGCGGAGCCGGCGGCCCCCGCCGCGGGCGAGTAAAGGAGAAGGCGGGCGGAGCGGGAGGCAAAAAGCCTACAGCACCCGGTATTCCCAGGCGGTCTCCCATCCAAGTACTAACCAGGCCCGACCCTGCTTAGCTTCCGAGATCAGACGAGATCGGGCGCGTTCAGGGTGGTATGGCCGTAGACGGGGGCGGGGGCCGCTGGCTGCCTCTTGAGGCCCAGTTTCGCAGGCGCTGGCGCCTGAACGCCAGCCTGGCGGACCGCCCGCCCCAGCAGGGCCCCCTCGCCCGCCCAGGCAGGGGGAACGGAGGTCTCGGGTATCGGGCGGCGGCGGAGGGTTTGGCGACCACCTCCCAGCCCAGGGCGGCCGTGACCCAGCAAAGCCTTCGGCGCTTGGCGCCCCGCCCAAGATCCCGCACGTCGCTCACAGGGACGTGGCCCCGGAGGCTTCAGGGCCCGGGGCCCGCGGTCCCTTGGGCATCGGCCCTGCCCGCCCACGCGGCGCTAGGCGCAGCCCGGCCACAGCCCGGGCCGGCCCTCCTGCCCGACAGCAGCTGGCCCGAAGCCACTGGGAGCCACCATTGAGTCGCCACGGCCCCTCAGCCCCGGCAAGGCCACCCCTGCCCCACACCCCCCGCCGAGCTCAGGACCCCGCCCCTGGTGGCCGGCAGGCCCGGGGAAGCGGCCCCTGCCCTCCATCCCGCTCCCGCACCCGGCCGCGGTGACACGCCAGAGGGGCGGGGTGGTGGTGGGGGGGCTTTTGTCGGAGGGAGCTGTGGAGGGACACACCGGCACACAGGTGTCGGCGCCGGGGCTGGGCGCCGGTGGGGGCGGCCAGGTGCAGGTCGAGGGGCTCGCGGGCCGAAAGGACGGCAACTGGGCCCGCGGCGGAGTCTGGGTCCGGGCCAGCCGCCCCGGGAGCGTCTGGGGTGCGGCTGCCTTCCAGGGCCGCCTTCTGGCCGCCTGGCCGGCCGGGCCGGCGGGGAGCGCCCCCGCCGGCGCGCGCCGTGGTGGGAGGGGCCTGAGGAGGTGGGGCCTGCAGCGGGGCCCGGCGGGGGCGGAGCCGGCGGCCCCCGCCGCGGGCGATTAAAGGAGAAGGCGGGCGGAGCGGGAGGCAAAAAGCCTACAGCACCCGGTATTCCCAGGGGGTCTCCCATCCAAGTACTAACCAGGCCCGACCCTGCTTAGCTTCCGAGATCAGACGAGATCGGGCGCGTTCAGGGTGGTATGGCCGTAGACGGGGGCGGGGTCCGCTGGCTGCCTCTTGAGGCCCAGTTTCGCAGGCGCTGGCGCCTTAACGCCAGCCTGGCGGCCCGCCCGCCCCGGCAGGGGGAACGGAGGTCTCGGGTATCGGGCGGCGGCGGAGGGTTTGGCGACCACCTCCCAGCCCAGGGCGTCCGTGACCCAGCAAAGCCTTCGGCGCTTGGCGCCCCGCCCAAGATCCCGCACGTCGCTCACAGGGACGTGGCCCCGGAGGCTTCAGGGCCCGGGGCCCGCGGTCCCTTGGGCATCGGCCCTGCCCGCCCACGCGGCGCTAGGCGCAGCCCGACCACAGCCCGGGCCGGCCCTCCTGCCCGACAGCAGCTGGCCCGAAGCCACTGGGAGCCACCATTGAGTCGCCACGGCCCCTCATCCCCGGCAAGGCCACCCCTGCCCCACACACCCCGCCGAGCTCAGGACCCCGCCCCTGGTGGCCGGCAGGCCCGGGGAAGCGGCCCCTGCCCTCCATCCCGCTCCCGCACCCGGCCGCGGTGACACGCCAGAGGGGCGGGGTGGTGGTGGGGGGGCTTTTGTCGGAGGGAGCTGTGGAGGGACACACCGGCACACAGGTGGCGGCGCCGGGGCTGGGCGCCGGTGGGGGCGGCCAGGTGCAGGTCGAGGGGCTCACGGGCCGAAAGGACGGCAACTGGGCCCGCGGCGGAGTCTGGGTCTGGAGGGCTCTGAGCCTCCATCCGCTCTGGTGCCTCCGGGCTACCGGCCCGAAGCCTGGTAGCGCAACACCCCACCGGCCCACAGACGTAGCCTCCCCAGCTGTGCTCACAGCGAGTCCAACCGCAGCCTGCACCCCTCCACGGGACACTTGGATTACTCCCGCGATCCCCACGAGGTGCGGCACCCGGCGGCCGAATGGGCTGAGATCCCGCCCTTGCGGCGCCCTGTGGCCACCTCCGCCTCCCTCACGGTACTGGCCGAGGCCTCGGACCAGCGGGCCCCGGCTCCCAGCTCAGCGCTGCTCCTCCGCCCCTCTCACCTCCTGCCCGACGTCCAGGCTACCGAGCACCCTCCACCCCCGCCCACCTTCATGCCACTCAGCCGGAACCCGGGAGGCAATGCCAACTACCAGGTGTATGACAGTCTGGTGCTGAAGCGGCAACCGCAGGAGGGCCAAGCGCGGGCCAACTCGCTGCTACCTTCCACCTCGGCCTCCAGGCCCTCTCTGCACGGGAGCCAGACTGGGAAAATGAACTTACCAGCAGCAAATGGGGGCAGGGGCAGGGACAGGGGGCGGCAGGGCATGGAGAGAGGAATAAAGAGCGCCAGAGTCCAGGAAACATTGGTGGTCTGTGGCTTGGAAGCGCCACTCCTTCTGCCAGCCTGGGTCCCTGCGCTTGGCTTCCTGCAATAAGAAGCCAGTGTCCCCTTCTTGGCCTGAGGTTCCCTTTGGTTTAGTGGCCACAGTTCTGCCAGCAGGCCCCTCCTGGTCCTATACCATGCACTAAGTACATCTGCAGCTGCAGACTCCAAACCCCTGGTCTCTGGGCACCTCCTCTGTGTCTCAGCTGTCCCTGTCCACAGAGAGCCTCATACAAGAAGTTGCTTCCAAACTGGGAGGTTCCACATCTGGGCAGGTCCAGCTCCAGGCCCAGTGAAGGGCATGAAGAAGGCTGAGGCTCTGGACTCCAGCCAGGCCTTCAGCAGGCCTCTGAGGCCAAGGTCTTCCTAGTCTCAAGAGGGGCCAAGAGACGCAATGTGTCATTTGAACAAGTGAGTCAGCGGGCGGTGAGCGAATGAATGACCGCTCGAGGGGATGTATGCCGGCCACCGGGCCCTGTTTGACTGTCCAGGCTCAGCTTACCTGACCCTGGTTACCAGGGAATGCCACTCTGGGCCCCCCTTTTCTTTCATCCCCCTCCCTCACTGTGACCTCAACACCTGCCCCATTATGACCCAGTCTGGCTCCCAGTTAAAACTGGAGGGCAGGGGGCCCAGGCAGTCCTGGGACCAACGGCCATGGGTGAGCGACACTACTACCGAGCCGAGCCGTTCACTGGCCCCATCCCCAGGAAATGCCAGGAGCAAGGATACTCAATTCTTCTGATCCCGGTCAGCTTCATCTTGCTCAACGTGGGGATCAACGTGGTGACTATGGTCAGGGCAGGATCTGTGCAGCGCGGTTGGGGGAGCCCTGGGGTCTTGAAGGGGCTGAGGTGGGAGGGCTGCTGGGGTGTGACCGGACAAGGGTTGGATTTCAGGGCTCACCCTGCTCCCGGCCTCGCCCCTCCCCTTCTTCCCTCAACTCTGGAGGCATCTGAAGAGATTCTTGCGGGCACTTTTCAATCGTATTTTCCACAAAGGTGAGTGGGCGCCGGCGTGGGTTCAGGGGATGTGGGCCTGTCCCCTTTCTTCTATCCCTGCCTTGATTCTCAGCCCCTCAGGAACCCAGGCCCTGACCCATCTCGCCTTTCCCCACAGACAAGCAAGCCAGCTGTGTAGGCAGCCATCGCATGTGCATGCGCTGCTCCGTGGATCCCAAGAACCTGTGCTCAAGAGTTTCTTCCCGCTTCTGCCATCGCCCAAGCTTCCTGCTCGGGCAGGCAAACCACCTTGACTCCTGCCTGCAGCGGGGCTCGGCGGGGGCGGAGCCGGCGGCCCCCCCGCCGCGGGCGAGTAAAGGAGAAGGCGGGCGGAGCGGGAGGCAAAAAGCCTACAGCACCCGGTATTCCCAGGCGGTCTCCCATCCAAGTACTAACCAGGCCCGACCCTGCTTAGCTTCCGAGATCAGACGAGATGGGGCGCGTTCAGGGTGGTATGGCCGTAGACGGGGGCGGGGGCCGCGGGCGGCCTCTAGAGGCCCAGTTTCGCTGGCGCTGGCGCCCTAACGCCAGCCTGGCGGCCCGCCCGCCCCGGCAGGGGGAACAGAGGTCTCGGGTATCGGGCGGCGGCGGAGGGTTTGGCGACCACCTCCCAGCCCAGGGCGGCCGTGACCCAGCAAAGCCTTCGGCGCTTGGCGCCCCGCCCAAGATCCCGCACGTCGCTCACAGGGACGTGGCCCCGGAGGCTTCAGGGCCCGGGGCCCGCGGTCCCTTGGGCATCGGCCCTGCCCGCCCACGCGGCGCTAGGCGCAGCCCGACCACAGCCCGGGCCGGCCCTCCTGCCCGACAGCAGCTGGCCCGAAGCCACTGGGAGCCACCATTGAGTCGCCACGGCCCCTCAGCCCCGGCAAGGCCACCCCTGCCCCACACACCCCGCCGAGCTCAGGACCCCGCCCCTGGTGGCCGGCAGGCCCGGGGAAGCGGCCCCTGCCCTCCATCCCGCTCCCGCACCCGGCCGCGGTGACACGCCAGAGGGGCGGGGTGGTGGTGGGGGGGCTTTTGTCGGAGGGAGCTGTGGAGGGACACACCGGCACACAGGTGGCGGCGCCGGGGCTGGGCGCCGGTGGGGGCGGCCAGGTGCAGGTCGAGGGGCTCACGGGCCAAAAGGACGGCAACTGGGCCCGCGGCGGAGTCTGGGTCTGTAGGGCTCTGAGCCTCCATCCGCTCTGGTGCCTCCGGGCTACCGGCCCGAAGCCTGGTAGCGCAACACCCCACCGGCCCACAGACGTAGCCTCCCCAGCTGTGCTCACAGCGAGTCCAACCGCAGCCTGCACCCCTCCACGGGACACTTGGATTACTCCCGCGAGCCCCACGAGGTGCGGCACCCGGCGGCCGAATGGGCTGAGATCCCGCCCTTGCGGCGCCCTGTGGCCACCTCCGCCTCCCTCACGGTACTGGCCGAGGCCTCGGACCAGCGGGCCCCGGCTCCCAGCTCAGCGCTGCTCCTCCGCCCCTCTCACCTCCTGCCCGACGTCCAGGCTACCGAGCACCCTCCACCCCCGCCCACCTTCATGCCACTCAGCCGGAACCCGGGAGGCAATGCCAACTACCAGGTGTATGACAGTCTGGTGCTGAAGCGGCAACCACAGGAGGGCCAAGCACGGGCCAACTCGCTGCTACCTTCCACCTCGGCCTCCAGGCCCTCTCTGCACGGGAGCCAGACTGGGAAAATGAACTTACCAGCAGCAAATGGGGGCAGGGGCAGGGGCAGGGGGCGGCAGGGCATGGAGAGAGGAATAAAGAGCGCCAGAGTCCAGGAAACATTGGTGGTCTGTGGCTTGGAAGCGCCACTCCTTCTGCCAGCCTGGGTCCCTGCGCTTGGCTTCCTGCAATAAGAAGCCAGTGTCCCCTTCTTGGCCTGAGGTTCCCTTTGGTTTAGTGGCCACAGTTCTGCCAGCAGGCCCCTCCTGGTCCTATACCATGCACTAAGTACATCTGCAGCTGCAGACTCCAAACCCCTGGTCTCTGGGCACCTCCTCTGTGTCTCAGCTGTCCCTGTCCACAGAGAGCCTCATACAAGAAGTTGCTTCCAAACTGGGAGGTTCCACATCTGGGCAGGTCCAGCTCCAGGCCCAGTGAAGGGCATGAAGAAGGCTGAGGCTCTGGACTCCAGCCAGGCCTTCAGCAGGCCTCTGAGGCCAAGGTCTTCCTAGTCTCAAGAGGGGCCAAGAGACGCAATGTGTCATTTGAACAAGTGAGTCAGCGGGCGGTGAGCGAATGAATGACCGCTCGAGGGGATGTATGCCGGCCACCGGGCCCTGTTTGACTGTCCAGGCTCAGCTTACCTGACCCTGGTTACCAGGGAATGCCACTCTGGGCCCCCCTTTTCTTTCATCCCCCTCCCTCACTGTGACCTCAACACCTGCCCCATTATGACCCAGTCTGGCTCCCAGTTAAAACTGGAGGGCAGGGGGCCCAGGCAGTCCTGGGACCAACGGCCATGGGTGAGCGACACTACTACCGAGCCGAGCCGTTCACTGGCCCCATCCCCAGGAAATGCCAGGAGCAAGGATACTCAATTCTTCTGATCCCGGTCAGCTTCATCTTGCTCAACGTGGGGATCAACGTGGTGACTATGGTCAGGGCAGGATCTGTGCAGCGCGGTTGGGGGAGCCCTGGGGTCTTGAAGGGGCTGAGGTGGGAGGGCTGCTGGGGTGTGACCGGACAAGGGTTGGATTTCAGGGCTCACCCTGCTCCCGGCCTCGCCCCTCCCCTTTTTCCCTCAACTCTGGAGGCATCTGAAGAGATTCTTGCGGGCACTTTTCAATCGCATTTTCCACAAAGGTGAGTGGGCGCCGGCGTGGGTTCAGGGGATGTGGGCCTGTCCCCTTTCTTCTATCCCTGCCTTGATTCTCAGCCCCTCAGGAACCCAGGCCCTGACCCATCTCGCCTTTCCCCACAGACAAGCAAGCCAGCTGTGTAGGCAGCCATCGCATGTGCATGCGCTGCTCCGTGGATCCCAAGAACCTGTGCTCAAGAGTTTCTTCCCGCTTCTGCCATCGCCCAAGCTTCCTGCTCGGGCAGGCAAACCACCTTGACTCCTGCCTGCAGCGGGGCTCGGCGGGGGCGGAGCCGGCGGCCCCCCCGCCGCGGGCGAGTAAAGGAGAAGGCGGGCGGAGCGGGAGGCAAAAAGCCTACAGCACCCGGTATTCCCAGGCGGTCTCCCATCCAAGTACTAACCAGGCCCGACCCTGCTTAGCTTCCGAGATCAGACGAGATCGGGCGCGTTCAGGGTGGTATGGCCGTAGACGGGGGCGGGGGCCGCGGGCGGCCTCTAGAGGCCCAGTTTCGCTGGCGCTGGCGCCCTAACGCCAGCCTGGCGGCCCGCCCGCCCCGGCAGGGGGAACGGAGGTCTCGGGTATCGGGCGGCGGCGGAGGGTTTGGCGACCACCTCCCAGCCCAGGGCGGCCGTGACCCAGCAAAGCCTTCGGCGCTTGGCGCCCCGCCCAAGATCCCGCACGTCGCTCACAGGGACGTGGCCCCGGAGGCTTCAGGGCCCGGGGCCCGTGGTCCCTTGGGCATCGGCCCTGCCCGCCCACGCGGCGCTAGGCGCAGCCCGGCCACAGCCCGGGCCGGCCCTCCTGCCCGACAGCAGCTGGCCCGAAGCCACTGGGAGCCACCATTGAGTCGCCACGGCCCCTTAGCCCCGGCAAGGCCACCCCTGCCCCACACCCCCCGCCGAGCTCAGGACCCCGCCCCTGGTGGCCGGCAGGCCCGGGGAAGCGGCCCCTGCCCTCCATCCCGCTCCCGCACCCGGCCGCGGTGACACGCCAGAGGGGCGGGGTGGTGGTGGGGGGGCTTTTGTCGGAGGGAGCTGTGGAGGGACACACCGGCACACAGGTGTCGGCGCCGGGGCTGGGCGCCGGTGGGGGCGGCCAGGTGCAGGTCGAGGGGCTCGCGGGCCGAAAGGACGGCAACTGGGCCCGCGGCGGAGTCTGGGTCCGGGCCAGCCGCCCCGGGAGCGTCTGGGGTGCGGCTGCCTTCCAGGGCCGCCTTCTGGCCGCCTGGCCGGCCGGGCCGGCGGGGAGCGCCCCCGCCGGCGCGCGCCGTGGTGGGAGGGGCCTGAGGAGGTGGGGCCTGCAGCGGGGCCCGGCGGGGGCGGAGCCGGCGGCCCCCGCCGCGGGCGAGTAAAGGAGAAGGCGGGCGGAGCGGGAGGCAAAAAGCCTACAGCACCCGGTATTCCCAGGCGGTCTCCCATCCAAGTACTAACCAGGCCCGACCCTGCTTAGCTTCCGAGATCAGACGAGATCGGGCGCGTTCAGGGTGGTATGGCCGTAGACGGGGGCGGGGTCCGCTGGCTGCCTCTTGAGGCCCAGTTTCGCAGGCGCTGGCGCCTTAACGCCAGCCTGGCGGCCCGCCCGCCCCAGCAGGGCCCCCTCGCCCGCCCAGGCAGGGGGAACGGAGGTCTCGGGTATCGGGCGGCGGCGGAGGGTTTGGCGACCACCTCCCAGCCCAGGGCGGCCGTGACCCAGCAAAGCCTTCGGCGCTTGGCGCCCCGCCCAAGATCCCGCACGTCGCTCACAGGGACGTGGCCCCGGAGGCTTCAGGGCCCGGGGCCCGCGGTCCCTTGGGCATCGGCCCTGCCCGCCCACGCGGCGCTAGGCGCAGCCCGGCCACAGCCCGGGCCGGCCCTCCTGCCCGACAGCAGCTGGCCCGAAGCCACTGGGAGCCACCATTGAGTCGCCACGGCCCCTCAGCCCCGGCAAGGCCACCCCTGCCCCACACCCCCCGCCGAGCTCAGGACCCCGCCCCTGGTGGCCGGCAGGCCCGGGGAAGCGGCCCCTGCCCTCCATCCCGCTCCCGCACCCGGCCGCGGTGACACGCCAGAGGGGCGGGGTGGTGGTGGGGGGGCTTTTGTCGGAGGGAGCTGTGGAGGGACACACCGGCACACAGGTGTCGGCGCCGGGGCTGGGCGCCGGTGGGGGCGGCCAGGTGCAGGTCGAGGGGCTCGCGGGCCGAAAGGACGGCAACTGGGCCCGCGGCGGAGTCTGGGTCCGGGCCAGCCGCCCCGGGAGCGTCTGGGGTGCGGCTGCCTTCCAGGGCCGCCTTCTGGCCGCCTGGCCGGCCGGGCCGGCGGGGAGCGCCCCCGCCGGCGCGCGCCGTGGTGGGAGGGGCCTGAGGAGGTGGGGCCTGCAGCGGGGCCCGGCGGGGGCGGAGCCGGCGGCCCCCGCCGCGGGCGAGTAAAGGAGAAGGCGGGCGGAGCGGGAGGCAAAAAGCCTACAGCACCCGGTATTCCCAGGCGGTCTCCCATCCAAGTACTAACCAGGCCCGACCCTGCTTAGCTTCCGAGATCAGACGAGATCGGGCGCGTTCAGGGTGGTATGGCCGTAGACGGGGGCGGGGTCCGCTGGCTGCCTCTTGAGGCCCAGTTTCGCAGGCGCTGGCGCCTTAACGCCAGCCTGGCGGCCCGCCCGCCCCGGCAGGGGGAACGGAGGTCTCGGGTATCGGGCGGCGGCGGAGGGTTTGGCGACCACCTCCCAGCCCAGGGCGGCCGTGACCCAGCAAAGCCTTCGGCGCTTGGCGCCCCGCCCAAGATCCCGCACGTCGCTCACAGGGACGTGGCCCCGGAGGCTTCAGGGCCCGGGGCCCGCGGTCCCTTGGGCATCGGCCCTGCCCGCCCACGCGGCGCTAGGCGCAGCCCGACCACAGCCCGGGCCGGCCCTCCTGCCCGACAGCAGCTGGCCCGAAGCCACTGGGAGCCACCATTGAGTCGCCACGGCCCCTCAGCCCCGGCAAGGCCACCCCTGCCCCACACACCCCGCCGAGCTCAGGACCCCGCCCCTGGTGGCCGGCAGGCCCGGGGAAGCGGCCCCTGCCCTCCATCCCGCTCCCGCACCCGGCCGCGGTGACACGCCAGAGGGGCGGGGTGGTGGTGGGGGGGCTTTTGTCGGAGGGAGCTGTGGAGGGACACACCGGCACACAGGTGGCGGCGCCGGGGCTGGGCGCCGGTGGGGGCGGCCAGGTGCAGGTCGAGGGGCTCACGGGCCGAAAGGACGGCAACTGGGCCCGCGGCGGAGTCTGGGTCTGGAGGGCTCTGAGCCTCCATCCGCTCTGGTGCCTCCGGGCTACCGGCCCGAAGCCTGGTAGCGCAACACCCCACCGGCCCACAGACGTAGCCTCCCCAGCTGTGCTCACAGCGAGTCCAACCGCAGCCTGCACCCCTCCACGGGACACTTGGATTACTCCCGCGATCCCCACGAGGTGCGGCACCCGGCGGCCGAATGGGCTGAGATCCCGCCCTTGCGGCGCCCTGTGGCCACCTCCGCCTCCCTCACGGTACTGGCCGAGGCCTCGGACCAGCGGGCCCCGGCTCCCAGCTCAGCGCTGCTCCTCCGCCCCTCTCACCTCCTGCCCGACGTCCAGGCTACCGAGCACCCTCCACCCCCGCCCACCTTCATGCCACTCAGCCGGAACCCGGGAGGCAATGCCAACTACCAGGTGTATGACAGTCTGGTGCTGAATCGGCAACCGCAGGAGGGCCAAGCGCGGGCCAACTCGCTGCTACCTTCCACCTCGGCCTCCAGGCCCTCTCTGCACGGGAGCCAGACTGGGAAAATGAACTTACCAGCAGCAAATGGGGGCAGGGGCAGGGGGCGGCAGGGCATGGAGAGAGGAATAAAGAGCGCCAGAGTCCAGGAAACATTGGTGGTCTGTGGCTTGGAAGCGCCACTCCTTCTGCCAGCCTGGGTCCCTGCGCTTGGCTTCCTGCAATAAGAAGCCAGTGTCCCCTTCTTGGCCTGAGGTTCCCTTTGGTTTAGTGGCCACAGTTCTGCCAGCAGGCCCCTCCTGGTCCTATACCATGCACTAAGTACATCTGCAGCTGCAGACTCCAAACCCCTGGTCTCTGGGCACCTCCTCTGTGTCTCAGCTGTCCCTGTCCACAGAGAGCCTCATACAAGAAGTTGCTTCCAAACTGGGAGGTTCCACATCTGGGCAGGTCCAGCTCCAGGCCCAGTGAAGGGCATGAAGAAGGCTGAGGCTCTGGACTCCAGCCAGGCCTTCAGCAGGCCTCTGAGGCCAAGGTCTTCCTAGTCTCAAGAGGGGCCAAGAGACGCAATGTGTCATTTGAACAAGTGAGTCAGCGGGCGGTGAGCGAATGAATGACCGCTCGAGGGGATGTATGCCGGCCACCGGGCCCTGTTTGACTGTCCAGGCTCAGCTTACCTGACCCTGGTTACCAGGGAATGCCACTCTGGGCCCCCCTTTTCTTTCATCCCCCTCCCTCACTGTGACCTCAACACCTGCCCCATTATGACCCAGTCTGGCTCCCAGTTAAAACTGGAGGGCAGGGGGCCCAGGCAGTCCTGGGACCAACGGCCATGGGTGAGCGACACTACTACCGAGCCGAGCCGTTCACTGGCCCCATCCCCAGGAAATGCCAGGAGCAAGGATACTCAATTCTTCTGATCCCGGTCAGCTTCATCTTGCTCAACGTGGGGATCAACGTGGTGACTATGGTCAGGGCAGGATCTGTGCAGCGCGGTTGGGGGAGCCCTGGGGTCTTGAAGGGGCTGAGGTGGGAGGGCTGCTGGGGTGTGACCGGACAAGGGTTGGATTTCAGGGCTCACCCTGCTCCCGGCCTCGCCCCTCCCCTTCTTCCCTCAACTCTGGAGGCATCTGAAGAGATTCTTGCGCGCACTTTTCAATCGTATTTTCCACAAAGGTGAGTGGGCGCCGGCGTGGGTTCAGGGGATGTGGGCCTGTCCCCTTTCTTCTATCCCTGCCTTGATTCTCAGCCCCTCAGGAACCCAGGCCCTGACCCATCTCGCCTTTCCCCACAGACAAGCAAGCCAGCTGTGTAGGCAGCCATCGCATGTGCATGCGCTGCTCCGTGGATCCCAAGAACCTGTGCTCAAGAGTTTCTTCCCGCTTCTGCCATCGCCCAAGCTTCCTGCTCGGGCAGGCAAACCACCTTGACTCCTGCCTGCAGCGGGGCTCGGCGGGGGCGGAGCCGGCGGCCCCCCCGCCGCGGGCGAGTAAAGGAGAAGGCGGGCGGAGCGGGAGGCAAAAAGCCTACAGCACCCGGTATTCCCAGGCGGTCTCCCATCCAAGTACTAACCAGGCCCGACCCTGCTTAGCTTCCGAGATCAGACGAGATCGGGCGCGTTCAGGGTGGTATGGCCGTAGACGGGGGCGGGGGCCGCGGGCGGCCTCTAGAGGCCCAGTTTCGCTGGCGCTGGCGCCCTAACGCCAGCCTGGCGGCCCGCCCGCCCCGGCAGGGGGAACAGAGGTCTCGGGTATCGGGCGGCGGCGGAGGGTTTGGCGACCACCTCCCAGCCCAGGGCGGCCGTGACCCAGCAAAGCCTTCGGCGCTTGGCGCCCCGCCCAAGATCCCGCACGTCGCTCACAGGGACGTGGCCCCGGAGGCTTCAGGGCCCGGGGCCCGCGGTCCCTTGGGCATCGGCCCTGCCCGCCCACGCGGCGCTAGGCGCAGCCCGACCACAGCCCGGGCCGGCCCTCCTGCCCGACAGCAGCTGGCCCGAAGCCACTGGGAGCCACCATTGAGTCGCCACGGCCCCTCAGCCCCGGCAAGGCCACCCCTGCCCCACACACCCCGCCGAGCTCAGGACCCCGCCCCTGGTGGCCGGCAGGCCCGGGGAAGCGGCCCCTGCCCTCCATCCCGCTCCCGCACCCGGCCGCGGTGACACGCCAGAGGGGCGGGGTGGTGGGGGGGGGGCTTTTGTCGGAGGGAGCTGTGGAGGGACACACCGGCACACAGGTGTCGGCGCCGGGGCTGGGCGCCGGTGGGGGCGGCCAGGTGCAGGTCGAGGGGCTCACGGGCCGAAAGGACGGCAACTGGGCCCGCGGCGGAGTCTGGGTCTGGAGGGCTCTGAGCCTCCATCCGCTCTGGTGCCTCCGGGCTACCGGCCCGAAGCCTGGTAGCGCAACACCCCACCGGCCCACAGACGTAGCCTCCCCAGCTGTGCTCACAGCGAGTCCAACCGCAGCCTGCACCCCTCCAC
Organism: Leucopleurus acutus; assembly: GCF_964270905.1. Taxonomy (NCBI): domain Eukaryota; kingdom Metazoa; phylum Chordata; class Mammalia; order Artiodactyla; family Delphinidae; genus Leucopleurus; species Leucopleurus acutus. The sequence goes on along the minus strand of NW_028138791.1, from coordinate 81,676 downwards.
GGGACACTTGGATTACTCCCGCGATCCCCACGAGGTGCGGCACCCGGCGGCCGAATGGGCTGAGATCCCGCCCTTGCGGCGCCCTGTGGCCACCTCCGCCTCCCTCACGGTACTGGCCGAGGCCTCGGACCAGCGGGCCCCGGCTCCCAGCTCAGCGCTGCTCCTCCGCCCCTCTCACCTCCTGCCCGACGTCCAGGCTACCGAGCACCCTCCACCCCCGCCCACCTTCATGCCACTCAGCCGGAACCCGGGAGGCAATGCCAACTACCAGGTGTATGACAGTCTGGTGCTGAAGCGGCAACCGCAGGAGGGCCAAGCGCGGGCCAACTCGCTGCTACCTTCCACCTCGGCCTCCAGGCCCTCTCTGCACGGGAGCCAGACTGGGAAAATGAACTTACCAGCAGCAAATGGGGGCAGGGGCAGGGGGCGGCAGGGCATGGAGAGAGGAATAAAGAGCGCCAGAGTCCAGGAAACATTGGTGGTCTGTGGCTTGGAAGCGCCACTCCTTCTGCCAGCCTGGGTCCCTGCGCTTGGCTTCCTGCAATAAGAAGCCAGTGTCCCCTTCTTGGCCTGAGGTTCCCTTTGGTTTAGTGGCCACAGTTCTGCCAGCAGGCCCCTCCTGGTCCTATACCATGCACTAAGTACATCTGCAGCTGCAGACTCCAAACCCCTGGTCTCTGGGCACCTCCTCTGTGTCTCAGCTGTCCCTGTCCACAGAGAGCCTCATACAAGAAGTTGCTTCCAAACTGGGAGGTTCCACATCTGGGCAGGTCCAGCTCCAGGCCCAGTGAAGGGCATGAAGAAGGCTGAGGCTCTGGACTCCAGCCAGGCCTTCAGCAGGCCTCTGAGGCCAAGGTCTTCCTAGTCTCAAGAGGGGCCAAGAGACGCAATGTGTCATTTGAACAAGTGAGTCAGCGGGCGGTGAGCGAATGAATGACCGCTCGAGGGGATGTATGCCGGCCACCGGGCCCTGTTTGACTGTCCAGGCTCAGCTTACCTGACCCTGGTTACCAGGGAATGCCACTCTGGGCCCCCCTTTTCTTTCATCCCCCTCCCTCACTGTGACCTCAACACCTGCCCCATTATGACCCAGTCTGGCTCCCAGTTAAAACTGGAGGGCAGGGGGCCCAGGCAGTCCTGGGACCAACGGCCATGGGTGAGCGACACTACTACCGAGCCGAGCCGTTCACTGGCCCCATCCCCAGGAAATGCCAGGAGCAAGGATACTCAATTCTTCTGATCCCGGTCAGCTTCATCTTGCTCAACGTGGGGATCAACGTGGTGACTATGGTCAGGGCAGGATCTGTGCAGCGCGGTTGGGGGAGCCCTGGGGTCTTGAAGGGGCTGAGGTGGGAGGGCTGCTGGGGTGTGACCGGACAAGGGTTGGATTTCAGGGCTCACCCTGCTCCCGGCCTCGCCCCTCCCCTTCTTCCCTCAACTCTGGAGGCATCTGAAGAGATTCTTGCGGGCACTTTTCAATCGTATTTTCCACAAAGGTGAGTGGGCGCCGGCGTGGGTTCAGGGGATGTGGGCCTGTCCCCTTTCTTCTATCCCTGCCTTGATTCTCAGCCCCTCAGGAACCCAGGCCCTGACCCATCTCGCCTTTCCCCACAGACAAGCAAGCCAGCTGTGTAGGCAGCCATCGCATGTGCATGCGCTGCTCCGTGGATCCCAAGAACCTGTGCTCAAGAGTTTCTTCCCGCTTCTGCCATCGCCCAAGCTTCCTGCTCGGGCAGGCAAACCACCTTGACTCCTGCCTGCAGCGGGGCTCGGCGGGGGCGGAGCCGGCGGCCCCCCCGCCGCGGGCGAGTAAAGGAGAAGGCGGGCGGAGCGGGAGGCAAAAAGCCTACAGCACCCGGTATTCCCAGGCGGTCTCCCATCCAAGTACTAACCAGGCCCGACCCTGCTTAGCTTCCGAGATCAGACGAGATCGGGCGCGTTCAGGGTGGTATGGCCGTAGACGGGGGCGGGGGCCGCGGGCGGCCTCTAGAGGCCCAGTTTCGCTGGCGCTGGCGCCCTAACGCCAGCCTGGCGGCCCGCCCGCCCCGGCAGGGGGAACGGAGGTCTCGGGTATCGGGCGGCGGCGGAGGGTTTGGCGACCACCTCCCAGCCCAGGGCGGCCGTGACCCAGCAAAGCCTTCGGCGCTTGGCGCCCCGCCCAAGAATCCGCACGTCGCTCACAGGGACGTGGCCCCGGAGGCTTCAGGGCCCGGGGCCCGCGGTCCCTTGGGCATCGGCCCTGCCCGCCCACGCGGCGCTAGGCGCAGCCCGACCGCAGCCCGGGCCGGCCCTCCTGCCCGACAGCAGCTGGCCCGAAGCCACTGGGAGCCACCATTGAGTCGCCACGGCCCCTCAGCCCCGGCAAGGCCACCCCTGCCCCACACCCCCCGCCGAGCTCAGGACCCCGCCCCTGGTGGCCGGCAGGCCCGGGGAAGCGGCCCCTGCCCTCCATCCCGCTCCCGCACCCGGCCGCGGTGACACGCCAGAGGGGCGGGGTGGTGGTGGGGGGGCTTTTGTCGGAGGGAGCTGTGGAGGGACACACCGGCACACAGGTGTCGGCGCCGGGGCTGGGCGCCGGTGGGGGCGGCCAGGTGCAGGTCGAGGGGCTCGCGGGCCGAAAGGACGGCAACTGGGCCCGCGGCGGAGTCTGGGTCCGGGCCAGCCGCCCCGGGAGCGTCTGGGGTGCGGCTGCCTTCCAGGGCCGCCTTCTGGCCGCCTGGCCGGCCGGGCCGGCGGGGAGCGCCCCCGCCGGCGCGCGCCGTGGTGGGAGGGGCCTGAGGAGGTGGGGCCTGCAGCGGGGCCCGGCGGGGGCGGAGCCGGCGGCCCCCGCCGCGGGCGAGTAAAGGAGAAGGCGGGCGGAGCGGGAGGCAAAAAGCCTACAGCACCCGGTATTCCCAGGCGGTCTCCCATCCAAGTACTAACCAGGCCCGACCCTGCTTAGCTTCCGAGATCAGACGAGATCGGGCGCGTTCAGGGTGGTATGGCCGTAGACGGGGGCGGGGTCCGCTGGCTGCCTCTTGAGGCCCAGTTTCGCAGGCGCTGGCGCCTTAACGCCAGCCTGGCGGCCCGCCCGCCCCGGCACGGCCCCCTCGCCCGCCCCGGCAGGGGGAACGGAGGTCTCGGGTATCGGGCGGCGGCGGAGGGTTTGGCGACCACCTCCCAGCCCAGGGCGGCCGTGACCCAGCAAAGCCTTCGGCGCTTGGCGCCCCGCCCAAGATCCCGCACGTCGCTCACAGGGACGTGGCCCCGGAGGCTTCAGGGCCCGGGGCCCGCGGTCCCTTGGGCATCGGCCCTGCCCGCCCACGCGGCGCTAGGCGCAGCCCGGCCGCAGCCCGGGCCGGCCCTCCTGCCCGACAGCAGCTGGCCCGAAGCCACTGGGAGCCACCATTGAGTCGCCACGGCCCCTCAGCCCCGGCAAGGCCACCCCTGCCCCACACACCCCGCCGAGCTCAGGACCCCGCCCCTGGTGGCCGGCAGGCCCGGGGAAGCGGCCCCTGCCCTCCATCCCGCTCCCGCACCCGGCCGCGCTGACACGCCAGAGGGGCGGGGTGGTGGTGGGGGGGCTTTTGTCGGAGGGAGCTGTGGAGGGACACACCGGCACACAGGTGGCGGCGCCGGGGCTGGGCGCCGGTGGGGGCGGCCAGGTGCAGGTCGAGGGGCTCACGGGCCGAAAGGACGGCAACTGGGCCCGCGGCGGAGTCTGGGTCTGGAGGGCTCTGAGCCTCCATCCGCTCTGGTGCTTCCAGGCTACCGGCCCGAAGCCTAGTAGCGCAACACCCCACCGGCCCACAGACGTAGCCTCCCCAGCTGTGCTCACAGCGAGTCCAACCGCAGCCTGCACCCCTCCACGGGACACTTGGATTACTCCCGCGATCCCCACGAGGTGCGGCACCCGGCGGCCGAATGGGCTGAGATCCTGCCCTTGCGGCGCCCTGTGGCCACCTCCCCCTCCCTCACGGTACTGGCCGAGGCCTCGGACCAGCGGGCCCCGGCTCCCAGCTCAGCGCTGCTCCTCCGCCCCTCTCACCTCCTGCCCGACGTCCAGGCTACCGAGCACCCTCCACCCCCGCCCACCTTCATGCCACTCAGCCGGAACCCGGGAGGCAATGCCAACTACCAGGTGTATGACAGTCTGGTGCTGAAGCGGCAACCGCAGGAGGGCCAAGCGCGGGCCAACTCGCTGCTACCTTCCACCTCGGCCTCCAGGCCCTCTCTGCACGGGAGCCAGACTGGGAAAATGAACTTACCAGCAGCAAATGGGGGCAGGGGCAGGGGCAGGGGGCGGCAGGGCATGGAGAGAGGAATAAAGAGCGCCAGAGTCCAGGAAACATTGGTGGTCTGTGGCTTGGAAGCGCCACTCCTTCTGCCAGCCTGGGTCCCTGCGCTTGGCTTCCTGCAATAAGAAGCCAGTGTCCCCTTCTTGGCCTGAGGTTCCCTTTGGTTTAGTGGCCACAGTTCTGCCAGCAGGCCCCTCCTGGTCCTATACCATGCACTAAGTACATCTGCAGCTGCAGACTCCAAACCCCTGGTCTCTGGGCACCTCCTCTGTGTCTCAGCTGTCCCTGTCCACAGAGAGCCTCATACAAGAAGTTGCTTCCAAACTGGGAGGTTCCACATCTGGGCAGGTCCAGCTCCAGGCCCAGTGAAGGGCATGAAGAAGGCTGAGGCTCTGGACTCCAGCCAGGCCTTCAGCAGGCCTCTGAGGCCAAGGTCTTCCTAGTCTCAAGAGGGGCCAAGAGACGCAATGTGTCATTTGAACAAGTGAGTCAGCGGGCGGTGAGCGAATGAATGACCGCTCGAGGGGATGTATGCCGGCCACCGGGCCCTGTTTGACTGTCCAGGCTCAGCTTACCTGACCCTGGTTACCAGGGAATGCCACTCTGGGCCCCCCTTTTCTTTCATCCCCCTCCCTCACTGTGACCTCAACACCTGCCCCATTATGACCCAGTCTGGCTCCCAGTTAAAACTGGAGGGCAGGGGGCCCAGGCAGTCCTGGGACCAACGGCCATGGGTGAGCGACACTACTACCGAGCCGAGCCGTTCACTGGCCCCATCCCCAGGAAATGCCAGGAGCAAGGATACTCAATTCTTCTGATCCCGGTCAGCTTCATCTTGCTCAACGTGGGGATCAACGTGGTGACTATGGTCAGGGCAGGATCTGTGCAGCGCGGTTGGGGGAGCCCTGGGGTCTTGAAGGGGCTGAGGTGGGAGGGCTGCTGGGGTGTGACCGGACAAGGGTTGGATTTCAGGGCTCACCCTGCTCCCGGCCTCGCCCCTCCCCTTCTTCCCTCAACTCTGGAGGCATCTGAAGAGATTCTTGCGGGCACTTTTCAATCGTATTTTCCACAAAGGTGAGTGGGCGCCGGCGTGGGTTCAGGGGATGTGGGCCTGTCCCCTTTCTTCTATCCCTGCCTTGATTCTCAGCCCCTCAGGAACCCAGGCCCTGACCCATCTCGCCTTTCCCCACAGACAAGCAAGCCAGCTGTGTAGGCAGCCATCGCATGTGCATGCGCTGCTCCGTGGATCCCAAGAACCTGTGCTCAAGAGTTTCTTCCCGCTTCTGCCATCGCCCAAGCTTCCTGCTCGGGCAGGCAAACCACCTTGACTCCTGCCTGCAGCGGGGCTCGGCGGGGGCGGAGCCGGCGGCCCCCACGCCGCGGGCGAGTAAAGGAGAAGGCGGGCGGAGCGGGAGGCAAAAAGCCTACAGCACCCGGTATTCCCAGGCGGTCTCCCATCCAAGTACTAACCAGGCCCGACCCTGCTTAGCTTCCGAGATCAGACGAGATCGGGCGCGTTCAGGGTGGTATGGCCGTAGACGGGGGCGGGGGCCGCGGGCGGCCTCTAGAGGCCCAGTTTCGCTGGCGCTGGCGCCCTAACGCCAGCCTGGCGGCCCGCCCGCCCCGGCAGGGGGAACGGAGGTCTCGGGTATCTGGCGGCGGCGGAGGGTTTGGCGACCACCTCCCAGCCCAGGGCGGCCGTGACCCAGCAAAGCCTTCGGCGCTTGGCGCCCCGCCCAAGATCCCGCACGTCGCTCACAGGGACGTGGCCCCGGAGGCTTCAGGGCCCGGGGCCCGCGGTCCCTTGGGCATCGGCCCTGCCCGCCCACGCGGCGCTAGGCGCAGCCCGACCACAGCCCGGGCCGGCCCTCCTGCCCGACAGCAGCTGGCCCGAAGCCACTGGGAGCCACCATTGAGTCGCCACGGCCCCTCAGCCCCGGCAAGGCCACCCCTGCCCCACACCCCCCGCCGAGCTCAGGACCCCGCCCCTGGTGGCCGGCAGGCCCGGGGAAGCGGCCCCTGCCCTCCATCCCGCTCCCGCACCCGGCCGCGGTGACACGCCAGAGGGGCGGGGTGGTGGTGGGGGGGCTTTTGTCGGAGGGAGCTGTGGAGGGACACACCGGCACACAGGTGTCGGCGCCGGGGCTGGGCGCCGGTGGGGGCGGCCAGGTGCAGGTCGAGGGGCTCGCGGGCCGAAAGGACGGCAACTGGGCCCGCGGCGGAGTCTGGGTCCGGGCCAGCCGCCCCGGGAGCGTCTGGGGTGCGGCTGCCTTCCAGGGCCGCCTTCTGGCCGCCTGGCCGGCCGGGCCGGCGGGGAGCGCCCCCGCCGGCGCGCGCCGTGGTGGGAGGGGCCTGAGGAGGTGGGGCCTGCAGCGGGGCCCGGCGGGGGCGGAGCCGGCGGCCCCCGCCGCGGGCGAGTAAAGGAGAAGGCGGGCGGAGCGGGAGGCAAAAAGCCTACAGCACCCGGTATTCCCAGGCGGTCTCCCATCCAAGTACTAACCAGGCCCGACCCTGCTTAGCTTCCGAGATCAGACGAGATCGGGCGCGTTCAGGGTGGTATGGCCGTAGACGGGGGCGGGGTCCGCTGGCTGCCTCTTGAGGCCCAGTTTCGCAGGCGCTGGCGCCTTAACGCCAGCCTGGCGGCCCGCCCGCCCCGGCACGGCCCCCTCGCCCGCCCCGGCAGGGGGAACGGAGGTCTCGGGTATCGGGCGGCGGCGGAGGGTTTGGCGACCACCTCCCAGCCCAGGGCGGCCGTGACCCAGCAAAGCCTTCGGCGCTTGGCGCCCCGCCCAAGATCCCGCACGTCGCTCACAGGGACGTGGCCCCGGAGGCTTCAGGGCCCGGGGCCCGCGGTCCCTTGGGCATCGGCCCTGCCCGCCCACGCGGCGCTAGGCGCAGCCCGGCCGCAGCCCGGGCCGGCCCTCCTGCCCGACAGCAGCTGGCCCGAAGCCACTGGGAGCCACCATTGAGTCGCCACGGCCCCTCAGCCCCGGCAAGGCCACCCCTGCCCCACACACCCCGCCGAGCTCAGGACCCCGCCCCTGGTGGCCGGCAGGCCCGGGGAAGCGGCCCCTGCCCTCCATCCCGCTCCCGCACCCGGCCGCGCTGACACGCCAGAGGGGCGGGGTGGTGGTGGGGGGGCTTTTGTCGGAGGGAGCTGTGGAGGGACACACCGGCACACAGGTGGCGGCGCCGGGGCTGGGCGCCGGTGGGGGCGGCCAGGTGCAGGTCGAGGGGCTCACGGGCCGAAAGGACGGCAACTGGGCCCGCGGCGGAGTCTGGGTCTGGAGGGCTCTGAGCCTCCATCCGCTCTGGTGCTTCCAGGCTACCGGCCCGAAGCCTAGTAGCGCAACACCCCACCGGCCCACAGACGTAGCCTCCCCAGCTGTGCTCACAGCGAGTCCAACCGCAGCCTGCACCCCTCCACGGGACACTTGGATTACTCCCGCGATCCCCACGAGGTGCGGCACCCGGCGGCCGAATGGGCTGAGATCCTGCCCTTGCGGCGCCCTGTGGCCACCTCCCCCTCCCTCACGGTACTGGCCGAGGCCTCGGACCAGCGGGCCCCGGCTCCCAGCTCAGCGCTGCTCCTCCGCCCCTCTCACCTCCTGCCCGACGTCCAGGCTACCGAGCACCCTCCACCCCCGCCCACCTTCATGCCACTCAGCCGGAACCCGGGAGGCAATGCCAACTACCAGGTGTATGACAGTCTGGTGCTGAAGCGGCAACCGCAGGAGGGCCAAGCGCGGGCCAACTCGCTGCTACCTTCCACCTCGGCCTCCAGGCCCTCTCTGCACGGGAGCCAGACTGGGAAAATGAACTTACCAGCAGCAAATGGGGGCAGGGGCAGGGGCAGGGGGCGGCAGGGCATGGAGAGAGGAATAAAGAGCGCCAGAGTCCAGGAAACATTGGTGGTCTGTGGCTTGGAAGCGCCACTCCTTCTGCCAGCCTGGGTCCCTGCGCTTGGCTTCCTGCAATAAGAAGCCAGTGTCCCCTTCTTGGCCTGAGGTTCCCTTTGGTTTAGTGGCCACAGTTCTGCCAGCAGGCCCCTCCTGGTCCTATACCATGCACTAAGTACATCTGCAGCTGCAGACTCCAAACCCCTGGTCTCTGGGCACCTCCTCTGTGTCTCAGCTGTCCCTGTCCACAGAGAGCCTCATACAAGAAGTTGCTTCCAAACTGGGAGGTTCCACATCTGGGCAGGTCCAGCTCCAGGCCCAGTGAAGGGCATGAAGAAGGCTGAGGCTCTGGACTCCAGCCAGGCCTTCAGCAGGCCTCTGAGGCCAAGGTCTTCCTAGTCTCAAGAGGGGCCAAGAGACGCAATGTGTCATTTGAACAAGTGAGTCAGCGGGCGGTGAGCGAATGAATGACCGCTCGAGGGGATGTATGCCGGCCACCGGGCCCTGTTTGACTGTCCAGGCTCAGCTTACCTGACCCTGGTTACCAGGGAATGCCACTCTGGGCCCCCCTTTTCTTTCATCCCCCTCCCTCACTGTGACCTCAACACCTGCCCCATTATGACCCAGTCTGGCTCCCAGTTAAAACTGGAGGGCAGGGGGCCCAGGCAGTCCTGGGACCAACGGCCATGGGTGAGCGACACTACTACCGAGCCGAGCCGTTCACTGGCCCCATCCCCAGGAAATGCCAGGAGCAAGGATACTCAATTCTTCTGATCCCGGTCAGCTTCATCTTGCTCAACGTGGGGATCAACGTGGTGACTATGGTCAGGGCAGGATCTGTGCAGCGCGGTTGGGGGAGCCCTGGGGTCTTGAAGGGGCTGAGGTGGGAGGGCTGCTGGGGTGTGACCGGACAAGGGTTGGATTTCAGGGCTCACCCTGCTCCCGGCCTCGCCCCTCCCCTTCTTCCCTCAACTCTGGAGGCATCTGAAGAGATTCTTGCGGGCACTTTTCAATCGTATTTTCCACAAAGGTGAGTGGGCGCCGGCGTGGGTTCAGGGGATGTGGGCCTGTCCCCTTTCTTCTATCCCTGCCTTGATTCTCAGCCCCTCAGGAACCCAGGCCCTGACCCATCTCGCCTTTCCCCACAGACAAGCAAGCCAGCTGTGTAGGCAGCCATCGCATGTGCATGCGCTGCTCCGTGGATCCCAAGAACCTGTGCTCAAGAGTTTCTTCCCGCTTCTGCCATCGCCCAAGCTTCCTGCTCGGGCAGGCAAACCACCTTGACTCCTGCCTGCAGCGGGGCTCGGCGGGGGCGGAGCCGGCGGCCCCCCCGCCGCGGGCGAGTAAAGGAGAAGGCGGGCGGAGCGGGAGGCAAAAAGCCTACAGCACCCGGTATTCCCAGGCGGTCTCCCATCCAAGTACTAACCAGGCCCGACCCTGCTTAGCTTCCGAGATCAGACGAGATCGGGCGCGTTCAGGGTGGTATGGCCGTAGACGGGGGCGGGGGCCGCGGGCGGCCTCTAGAGGCCCAGTTTCGCTGGCGCTGGCGCCCTAACGCCAGCCTGGCGGCCCGCCCGCCCCGGCAGGGGGAACGGAGGTCTCGGGTATCTGGCGGCGGCGGAGGGTTTGGCGACCACCTCCCAGCCCAGGGCGGCCGTGACCCAGCAAACCCTTCGGCGCTTGGCGCCCCGCCCAAGATCCCGCACGTCGCTCACAGGGACGTGGCCCCGGAGGCTTCAGGGCCCGGGGCCCGCGGTCCCTTGGGCATCGGCCCTGCCCGTCCACGCGGCGCTAGGCGCAGCCCGACCACAGCCCGGGCCGGCCCTCCTGCCCGACAGCAGCTGGCCCGAAGCCACTGGGAGCCACCATTGAGTCGCCACGGCCCCTCAGCCCCGGCAAGGCCACCCCTGCCCCACACCCCCCGCCGAGCTCAGGACCCCGCCCCTGGTGGCCGGCAGGCCCGGGGAAGCGGCCCCTGCCCTCCATCCCGCTCCCGCACCCGGCCGCGGTGACACGCCAGAGGGGCGGGGTGGTGGTGGGGGGGCTTTTGTCGGAGGGAGCTGTGGAGGGACACACCGGCACACAGGTGTCGGCGCCGGGGCTGGGCGCCGGTGGGGGCGGCCAGGTGCAGGTCGAGGGGCTCGCGGGCCGAAAGGACGGCAACTGGGCCCGCGGCGGAGTCTGGGTCCGGGCCAGCCGCCCCGGGAGCGTCTGGGGTGCGGCTGCCTTCCAGGGCCGCCTTCTGGCCGCCTGGCCGGCCGGGCCGGCGGGGAGCGCCCCCGCCGGCGCGCGCCGTGGTGGGAGGGGCCTGAGGAGGTGGGGCCTGCAGCGGGGCCCGGCGGGGGCGGAGCCGGCGGCCCCCGCCGCGGGCGAGTAAAGGAGAAGGCGGGCGGAGCGGGAGGCAAAAAGCCTACAGCACCCGGTATTCCCAGGCGGTCTCCCATCCAAGTACTAACCAGGCCCGACCCTGCTTAGCTTCCGAGATCAGACGAGATCGGGCGCGTTCAGGGTGGTATGGCCGTAGACGGGGGCGGGGTCCGCTGGCTGCCTCTTGAGGCCCAGTTTCGCAGGCGCTGGCGCCTTAACGCCAGCCTGGCGGCCCGCCCGCCCCGGCACGGCCCCCTCGCCCGCCCCGGCAGGGGGAACGGAGGTCTCGGGTATCGGGCGGCGGCGGAGGGTTTGGCGACCACCTCCCAGCCCAGGGCGGCCGTGACCCAGCAAACCCTTCGGCGCTTGGCGCCCCGCCCAAGATCCCGCACGTCGCTCACAGGGACGTGGCCCCGGAGGCTTCAGGGCCCGGGGCCCGCGGTCCCTTGGGCATCGGCCCTGCCCGCCCACGCGGCGCTAGGCGCAGCCCGGCCGCAGCCCGGGCCGGCCCTCCTGCCCGACAGCAGCTGGCCCGAAGCCACTGGGAGCCACCATTGAGTCGCCACGGCCCCTCAGCCCCGGCAAGGCCACCCCTGCCCCACACACCCCGCCGAGCTCAGGACCCCGCCCCTGGTGGCCGGCAGGCCCGGGGAAGCGGCCCCTGCCCTCCATCCCGCTCCCGCACCCGGCCGCGCTGACACGCCAGAGGGGCGGGGTGGTGGTGGTGGGGCTTTTGTCGGAGGGAGCTGTGGAGGGACACACCGGCACACAGGTGGCGGCGCCGGGGCTGGGCGCCGGTGGGGGCGGCCAGGTGCAGGTCGAGGGGCTCACGGGCCGAAAGGATGGCAACTGGGCCCGCGGCGGAGTCTGGGTCTGGAGGGCTCTGAGCCTCCATCCGCTCTGGTGCCTCCGGGCTACCGGCCCGAAGCCTGGTAGCGCAACACCCCACCGGCCCACAGACGTAGCCTCCCCAGCTGTGCTCACAGCGAGTCCAACCGCAGCCTGCACCCCTCCACGGGACACTTGGATTACTCCCGCGATCCCCACGAGGTGCGGCACCCGGCGGCCGAATGGGCTGAGATCCCGCCCTTGCGGCGCCCTGTGGCCACCTCCGCCTCCCTCACGGTACTGGCCGAGGCCTCGGACCAGCGGGCCCCGGCTCCCAGCTCAGCGCTGCTCCTCCGCCCCTCTCACCTCCTGCCCGACGTCCAGGCTACCGAGCACCCTCCACCCCCGCCCACCTTCATGCCACTCAGCCGGAACCCGGGAGGCAATGCCAACTACCAGGTGTATGACAGTCTGGTGCTGAAGCGGCAACCGCAGGAGGGCCAAGCGCGGGCCAACTCGCTGCTACCTTCCACCTCGGCCTCCAGGCCCTCTCTGCACGGGAGCCAGACTGGGAAAATGAACTTACCAGCAGCAAATGGGGGCAGGGGCAGGGGCAGGGGGCGGCAGGGCATGGAGAGAGGAATAAAGAGCGCCAGAGTCCAGGAAACATTGGTGGTCTGTGGCTTGGAAGCGCCACTCCTTCTGCCAGCCTGGGTCCCTGCGCTTGGCTTCCTGCAATAAGAAGCCAGTGTCCCCTTCTTGGCCTGAGGTTCCCTTTGGTTTAGTGGCCACAGTTCTGCCAGCAGGCCCCTCCTGGTCCTATACCATGCACTAAGTACATCTGCAGCTGCAGACTCCAAACCCCTGGTCTCTGGGCACCTCCTCTGTGTCTCAGCTGTCCCTGTCCACAGAGAGCCTCATACAAGAAGTTGCTTCCAAACTGGGAGGTTCCACATCTGGGCAGGTCCAGCTCCAGGCCCAGTGAAGGGCATGAAGAAGGCTGAGGCTCTGGACTCCAGCCAGGCCTTCAGCAGGCCTCTGAGGCCAAGGTCTTCCTAGTCTCAAGAGGGGCCAAGAGACGCAATGTGTCATTTGAACAAGTGAGTCAGCGGGCGGTGAGCGAATGAATGACCGCTCGAGGGGATGTATGCCGGCCACCGGGCCCTGTTTGACTGTCCAGGCTCAGCTTACCTGACCCTGGTTACCAGGGAATGCCACTCTGGGCCCCCCTTTTCTTTCATCCCCCTCCCTCACTGTGACCTCAACACCTGCCCCATTATGACCCAGTCTGGCTCCCAGTTAAAACTGGAGGGCAGGGGGCCCAGGCAGTCCTGGGACCAACGGCCATGGGTGAGCGACACTACTACCGAGCCGAGCCGTTCACTGGCCCCATCCCCAGGAAATGCCAGGAGCAAGGATACTCAATTCTTCTGATCCCGGTCAGCTTCATCTTGCTCAACGTGGGGATCAACGTGGTGACTATGGTCAGGGCAGGATCTGTGCAGCGCGGTTGGGGGAGCCCTGGGGTCTTGAAGGGGCTGAGGTGGGAGGGCTGCTGGGGTGTGACCGGACAAGGGTTGGATTTCAGGGCTCACCCTGCTCCCGGCCTCGCCCCTCCCCTTCTTCCCTCAACTCTGGAGGCATCTGAAGAGATTCTTGCGCGCACTTTTCAATCGTATTTTCCACAAAGGTGAGTGGGCGCCGGCGTGGGTTCAGGGGATGTGGGCCTGTCCCCTTTCTTCTATCCCTGCCTTGATTCTCAGCCCCTCAGGAACCCAGGCCCTGACCCATCTCGCCTTTCCCCACAGACAAGCAAGCCAGCTGTGTAGGCAGCCATCGCATGTGCATGCGCTGCTCCGTGGATCCCAAGAACCTGTGCTCAAGAGTTTCTTCCCGCTTCTGCCATCGCCCAAGCTTCCTGCTCGGGCAGGCAAACCACCTTGACTCCTGCCTGCAGCGGGGCTCGGCGGGGGCGGAGCCGGCGGCCCCCCCGCCGCGGGCGAGTAAAGGAGAAGGCGGGCGGAGCGGGAGGCAAAAAGCCTACAGCACCCGGTATTCCCAGGCGGTCTCCCATCCAAGTACTAACCAGGCCCGACCCTGCTTAGCTTCCGAGATCAGACGAGATCGGGCGCGTTCAGGGTGGTATGGCCGTAGACGGGGGCGGGGGCCGCGGGCGGCCTCTAGAGGCCCAGTTTCGCAGGCGCTGGCGCCCTAACGCCAGCCTGGCGGCCCGCCCGCCCCGGCAGGGGGAACAGAGGTCTCGGGTATCGGGCGGCGGCGGAGGGTTTGGCGACCACCTCCCAGCCCAGGGCGGCCGTGACCCAGCAAAGCCTTCGGCGCTTGGCGCCCCGCCCAAGATCCCGCACGTCGCTCACAGGGACGTGGCCCCGGAGGCTTCAGGGCCCGGGGCCCGCGGTCCCTTGGGCATCGGCCCTGCCCGCCCACGCGGCGCTAGGCGCAGCCCGACCACAGCCCGGGCCGGCCCTCCTGCCCGACAGCAGCTGGCCCGAAGCCACTGGGAGCCACCATTGAGTCGCCACGGCCCCTCAGCCCCGGCAAGGCCACCCCTGCCCCACACACCCCGCCGAGCTCAGGACCCCGCCCCTGGTGGCCGGCAGGCCCGGGGAAGCGGCCCCTGCCCTCCATCCCGCTCCCGCACCCGGCCGCGGTGACACGCCAGAGGGGCGGGGTGGTGGTGGGGGGGCTTTTGTCGGAGGGAGCTGTGGAGGGACACACCGGCACACAGGTGTCGGCGCCGGGGCTGGGCGCCGGTGGGGGCGGCCAGGTGCAGGTCGAGGGGCTCACGGGCCAAAAGGACGGCAACTGGGCCCGCGGCGGAGTCTGGGTCTGTAGGGCTCTGAGCCTCCATCCGCTCTGGTGCCTCCGGGCTACCGGCCCGAAGCCTGGTAGCGCAACACCCCACCGGCCCACAGACGTAGCCTCCCCAGCTGTGCTCACAGCGAGTCCAACCGCAGCCTGCACCCCTCCACGGGACACTTGGATTACTCCCGCGATCCCCACGAGGTGCGGCACCCGGCGGCCGAATGGGCTGAGATCCCGCCCTTGCGGCGCCCTGTGGCCACCTCCGCCTCCCTCACGGTACTGGCCGAGGCCTCGGACCAGCGGGCCCCGGCTCCCAGCTCAGCGCTGCTCCTCCGCCCCTCTCACCTCCTGCCCGACGTCCAGGCTACCGAGCACCCTCCACCCCCGCCCACCTTCATGCCACTCAGCCGGAACCCGGGAGGCAATGCCAACTACCAGGTGTATGACAGTCTGGTGCTGAAGCGGCAACCGCAGGAGGGCCAAGCACGGGCCAACTCGCTGCTACCTTCCACCTCGGCCTCCAGGCCCTCTCTGCACGGGAGCCAGACTGGGAAAATGAACTTACCAGCAGCAAATGGGGGCAGGGGCAGGGGCAGGGGGCGGCAGGGCATGGAGAGAGGAATAAAGAGCGCCAGAGTCCAGGAAACATTGGTGGTCTGTGGCTTGGAAGCACCACTCCTTCTGCCAGCCTGGGTCCCTGCGCTTGGCTTCCTGCAATAAGAAGCCAGTGTCCCCTTCTTGGCCTGAGGTTCCCTTTGGTTTAGTGGCCACAGTTCTGCCAGCAGGCCCCTCCTGGTCCTATACCATGCACTAAGTACATCTGCAGCTGCAGACTCCAAACCCCTGGTCTCTGGGCACCTCCTCTGTGTCTCAGCTGTCCCTGTCCACAGAGAGCCTCATACAAGAAGTTGCTTCCAAACTGGGAGGTTCCACATCTGGGCAGGTCCAGCTCCAGGCCCAGTGAAGGGCATGAAGAAGGCTGAGGCTCTGGACTCCAGCCAGGCCTTCAGCAGGCCTCTGAGGCCAAGGTCTTCCTAGTCTCAAGAGGGGCCAAGAGACGCAATGTGTCATTTGAACAAGTGAGTCAGCGGGCGGTGAGCGAATGAATGACCGCTCGAGGGGATGTATGCCGGCCACCGGGCCCTGTTTGACTGTCCAGGCTCAGCTTACCTGACCCTGGTTACCAGGGAATGCCACTCTGGGCCCCCCTTTTCTTTCATCCCCCTCCCTCACTGTGACCTCAACACCTGCCCCATTATGACCCAGTCTGGCTCCCAGTTAAAACTGGAGGGCAGGGGGCCCAGGCAGTCCTGGGACCAACGGCCATGGGTGAGCGACACTACTACCGAGCCGAGCCGTTCACTGGCCCCATCCCCAGGAAATGCCAGGAGCAAGGATACTCAATTCTTCTGATCCCGGTCAGCTTCATCTTGCTCAACGTGGGGATCAACGTGGTGACTATGGTCAGGGCAGGATCTGTGCAGCGCGGTTGGGGGAGCCCTGGGGTCTTGAAGGGGCTGAGGTGGGAGGGCTGCTGGGGTGTGACCGGACAAGGGTTGGATTTCAGGGCTCACCCTGCTCCCGGCCTCGCCCCTCCCCTTCTTCCCTCAACTCTGGAGGCATCTGAAGAGATTCTTGCGGGCACTTTTCAATCGTATTTTCCACAAAGGTGAGTGGGCGCCGGCGTGGGTTCAGGGGATGTGGGCCTGTCCCCTTTCTTCTATCCCTGCCTTGATTCTCAGCCCCTCAGGAACCCAGGCCCTGACCCATCTCGCCTTTCCCCACAGACAAGCAAGCCAGCTGTGTAGGCAGCCATCGCATGTGCATGCGCTGCTCCGTGGATCCCAAGAACCTGTGCTCAAGAGTTTCTTCCCGCTTCTGCCATCGCCCAAGCTTCCTGCTCGGGCAGGCAAACCACCTTGACTCCTGCCTGCAGCGGGGCTCGGCGGGGGCGGAGCCGGCGGCCCCCCCGCCGCGGGCGAGTAAAGGAGAAGGCGGGCGGAGCGGGAGGCAAAAAGCCTACAGCACCCGGTATTCCCAGGCGGTCTCCCATCCAAGTACTAACCAGGCCCGACCCTGCTTAGCTTCCGAGATCAGACGAGATCGGGCGCGTTCAGGGTGGTATGGCCGTAGACGGGGGCGGGGGCCGCGGGCGGCCTCTAGAGGCCCAGTTTCGCTGGCGCTGGCGCCCTAACGCCAGCCTGGCGGCCCGCCCGCCCCGGCAGGGGGAACGGAGGTCTCGGGTATCGGGTGGCGGCGGAGGGTTTGGCGACCACCTCCCAGCCCAGGGCGGCCGTGACCCAGCAAAGCCTTCGGCGCTTGGCGCCCCGCCCAAGATCCCGCACGTCGCTCACAGGGACGTGGCCCCGGAGGCTTCAGGGCCCGGGGCCCGCGGTCCCTTGGGCATCGGCCCTGCCCGCCCACGCGGCGCTAGGCGCAGCCCGGCCACAGCCCGGGCCGGCCCTCCTGCCCGACAGCAGCTGGCCCGAAGCCACTGGGAGCCACCATTGAGTCGCCACGGCCCCTCAGCCCCGGCAAGGCCACCCCTGCCCCACACCCCCCGCCGAGCTCAGGACCCCGCCCCTGGTGGCCGGCAGGCCCGGGGAAGCGGCCCCTGCCCTCCATCCCGCTCCCGCACCCGGCCGCGGTGACACGCCAGAGGGGCGGGGTGGTGGTGGGGGGGCTTTTGTCGGAGGGAGCTGTGGAGGGACACACCGGCACACAGGTGTCGGCGCCGGGGCTGGGCGCCGGTGGGGGCGGCCAGGTGCAGGTCGAGGGGCTCGCGGGCCGAAAGGACGGCAACTGGGCCCGCGGCGGAGTCTGGGTCCGGGCCAGCCGCCCCGGGAGCGTCTGGGGTGCGGCTGCCTTCCAGGGCCGCCTTCTGGCCGCCTGGCCGGCCGGGCCGGCGGGGAGCGCCCCCGCCGGCGCGCGCCGTGGTGGGAGGGGCCTGAGGAGGTGGGGCCTGCAGCGGGGCCCGGCGGGGGCGGAGCCGGCGGCCCCCGCCGCGGGCGAGTAAAGGAGAAGGCGGGCGGAGCGGGAGGCAAAAAGCCTACAGCACCCGGTATTCCCAGGCGGTCTCCCATCCAAGTACTAACCAGGCCCGACCCTGCTTAGCTTCCGAGATCAGACGAGATCGGGCGCGTTCAGGGTGGTATGGCCGTAGACGGGGGCGGGGTCCGCTGGCTGCCTCTTGAGGCCCAGTTTCGCAGGCGCTGGCGCCTTAACGCCAGCCTGGCGGCCCGCCCGCCCCGGCACGGCCCCCTCGCCCGCCCCGGCAGGGGGAACGGAGGTCTCAGGTATCGGGCGGCGGCGGAGGGTTTGGCGACCACCTCCCAGCCCAGGGCGGCCGTGACCCAGCAAACCCTTCGGCGCTTGGCGCCCCGCCCAAGATCCCGCACGTCGCTCACAGGGACGTGGCCCCGGAGGCTTCAGGGCCCGGGGCCCGCGGTCCCTTGGGCATCGGCCCTGCCCGCCCACGCGGCGCTAGGCGCAGCCCGGCCACAGCCCGGGCCGGCCCTCCTGCCCGACAGCAGCTGGCCCGAAGCCACTGGGAGCCACCATTGAGTCGCCACGGCCCCTCAGCCCCGGCAAGGCCACCCCTGCCCCACACACCCCGCCGAGCTCAGGACCCCGCCCCTGGTGGCCGGCAGGCCCGGGGAAGCGGCCCCTGCCCTCCATCCCGCTCCCGCACCCGGCCGCGGTGACACGCCAGAGGGGCGGGGTGGTGGTGGGGGGGCTTTTGTCGGAGGGAGCTGTGGAGGGACACACCGGCACACAGGTGGCGGCGCCGGGGCTGGGCGCCGGTGGGGGCGGCCAGGTGCAGGTCGAGGGGCTCACGGGCCGAAAGGACGGCAACTGGGCCCGCGGCGGAGTCTGGGTCTGGAGGGCTCTGAGCCTCCATCCGCTCTGGTGCCTCCGGGCTACCGGCCCGAAGCCTGGTAGCGCAACACCCCACCGGCCCACAGACGTAGCCTCCCCAGCTGTGCTCACAGCGAGTCCAACCGCAGCCTGCACCCCTCCACGGGACACTTGGATTACTCCCGCGATCCCCACGAGGTGCGGCACCCGGCGGCCGAATGGGCTGAGATCCTGCCCTTGCGGCGCCCTGTGGCCACCTCCGCCTCCCTCACGGTACTGGCCGAGGCCTCGGACCAGCGGGCCCCGGCTCCCAGCTCAGCGCTGCTCCTCCGCCCCTCTCACCTCCTGCCCGACGTCCAGGCTACCGAGCACCCTCCACCCCCGCCCACCTTCATGCCACTCAGCCGGAACCCGGGAGGCAATGCCAACTACCAGGTGTATGACAGTCTGGTGCTGAAGCGGCAACCGCAGGAGGGCCAAGCGCGGGCCAACTCGCTGCTACCTTCCACCTCGGCCTCCAGGCCCTCTCTGCACGGGAGCCAGACTGGGAAAATGAACTTACCAGCAGCAAATGGGGGCAGGGGCAGGGGCAGGGGGCGGCAGGGCATGGAGAGAGGAATAAAGAGCGCCAGAGTCCAGGAAACATTGGTGGTCTGTGGCTTGGAAGCGCCACTCCTTCTGCCAGCCTGGGTCCCTGCGCTTGGCTTCCTGCAATAAGAAGCCAGTGTCCCCTTCTTGGCCTGAGGTTCCCTTTGGTTTAGTGGCCACAGTTCTGCCAGCAGGCCCCTCCTGGTCCTATACCATGCACTAAGTACATCTGCAGCTGCAGACTCCAAACCCCTGGTCTCTGGGCACCTCCTCTGTGTCTCAGCTGTCCCTGTCCACAGAGAGCCTCATACAAGAAGTTGCTTCCAAACTGGGAGGTTCCACATCTGGGCAGGTCCAGCTCCAGGCCCAGTGAAGGGCATGAAGAAGGCTGAGGCTCTGGACTCCAGCCAGGCCTTCAGCAGGCCTCTGAGGCCAAGGTCTTCCTAGTCTCAAGAGGGGCCAAGAGACGCAATGTGTCATTTGAACAAGTGAGTCAGCGGGCGGTGAGCGAATGAATGACCGCTCGAGGGGATGTATGCCGGCCACCGGGCCCTGTTTGACTGTCCAGGCTCAGCTTACCTGACCCTGGTTACCAGGGAATGCCACTCTGGGCCCCCCTTTTCTTTCATCCCCCTCCCTCACTGTGACCTCAACACCTGCCCCATTATGACCCAGTCTGGCTCCCAGTTAAAACTGGAGGGCAGGGGGCCCAGGCAGTCCTGGGACCAACGGCCATGGGTGAGCGACACTACTACCGAGCCGAGCCGTTCACTGGCCCCATCCCCAGGAAATGCCAGGAGCAAGGATACTCAATTCTTCTGATCCCGGTCAGCTTCATCTTGCTCAACGTGGGGATCAACGTGGTGACTATGGTCAGGGCAGGATCTGTGCAGCGCGGTTGGGGGAGCCCTGGGGTCTTGAAGGGGCTGAGGTGGGAGGGCTGCTGGGGTGTGACCGGACAAGGGTTGGATTTCAGGGCTCACCCTGCTCCCGGCCTCGCCCCTCCCCTTCTTCCCTCAACTCTGGAGGCATCTGAAGAGATTCTTGCGGGCACTTTTCAATCGTATTTTCCACAAAGGTGAGTGGGCGCCGGCGTGGGTTCAGGGGATGTGGGCCTGTCCCCTTTCTTCTATCCCTGCCTTGATTCTCAGCCCCTCAGGAACCCAGGCCCTGACCCATCTCGCCTTTCCCCACAGACAAGCAAGCCAGCTGTGTAGGCAGCCATCGCATGTGCATGCGCTGCTCCGTGGATCCCAAGAACCTGTGCTCAAGAGTTTCTTCCCGCTTCTGCCATCGCCCAAGCTTCCTGCTCGGGCAGGCAAACCACCTTGACTCCTGCCTGCAGCGGGGCTCGGCGGGGGCGGAGCCGGCGGCCCCCCCGCCGCGGGCGAGTAAAGGAGAAGGCGGGCGGAGCGGGAGGCAAAAAGCCTACAGCACCCGGTATTCCCAGGCGGTCTCCCATCCAAGTACTAACCAGGCCCGACCCTGCTTAGCTTCCGAGATCAGACGAGATCGGGCGCGTTCAGGGTGGTATGGCCGTAGACGGGGGCGGGGGCCGCGGGCGGCCTCTAGAGGCCCAGTTTCGCTGGCGCTGGCGCCCTAACGCCAGCCTGGCGGCCCGCCCGCCCCGGCAGGGGGAACGGAGGTCTCGGGTATCGGGTGGCGGCGGAGGGTTTGGCGACCACCTCCCAGCCCAGGGCGGCCGTGACCCAGCAAAGCCTTCGGCGCTTGGCGCCCCGCCCAAGATCCCGCACGTCGCTCACAGGGACGTGGCCCCGGAGGCTTCAGGGCCCGGGGCCCGCGGTCCCTTGGGCATCGGCCCTGCCCGCCCACGCGGCGCTAGGCGCAGCCCGGCCACAGCCCGGGCCGGCCCTCCTGCCCGACAGCAGCTGGCCCGAAGCCACTGGGAGCCACCATTGAGTCGCCACGGCCCCTCAGCCCCGGCAAGGCCACCCCTGCCCCACACCCCCCGCCGAGCTCAGGACCCCGCCCCTGGTGGCCGGCAGGCCCGGGGAAGCGGCCCCTGCCCTCCATCCCGCTCCCGCACCCGGCCGCGGTGACACGCCAGAGGGGCGGGGTGGTGGTGGGGGGGCTTTTGTCGGAGGGAGCTGTGGAGGGACACACCGGCACACAGGTGTCGGCGCCGGGGCTGGGCGCCGGTGGGGGCGGCCAGGTGCAGGTCGAGGGGCTCGCGGGCCGAAAGGACGGCAACTGGGCCCGCGGCGGAGTCTGGGTCCGGGCCAGCCGCCCCGGGAGCGTCTGGGGTGCGGCTGCCTTCCAGGGCCGCCTTCTGGCCGCCTGGCCGGCCGGGCCGGCGGGGAGCGCCCCCGCCGGCGCGCGCCGTGGTGGGAGGGGCCTGAGGAGGTGGGGCCTGCAGCGGGGCCCGGCGGGGGCGGAGCCGGCGGCCCCCGCCGCGGGCGAGTAAAGGAGAAGGCGGGCGGAGCGGGAGGCAAAAAGCCTACAGCACCCGGTATTCCCAGGCGGTCTCCCATCCAAGTACTAACCAGGCCCGACCCTGCTTAGCTTCCGAGATCAGACGAGATCGGGCGCGTTCAGGGTGGTATGGCCGTAGACGGGGGCGGGGTCCGCTGGCTGCCTCTTGAGGCCCAGTTTCGCAGGCGCTGGCGCCTTAACGCCAGCCTGGCGGCCCGCCCGCCCCGGCACGGCCCCCTCGCCCGCCCCGGCAGGGGGAACGGAGGTCTCAGGTATCGGGCGGCGGCGGAGGGTTTGGCGACCACCTCCCAGCCCAGGGCGGCCGTGACCCAGCAAACCCTTCGGCGCTTGGCGCCCCGCCCAAGATCCCGCACGTCGCTCACAGGGACGTGGCCCCGGAGGCTTCAGGGCCCGGGGCCCGCGGTCCCTTGGGCATCGGCCCTGCCCGCCCACGCGGCGCTAGGCGCAGCCCGGCCGCAGCCCGGGCCGGCCCTCCTGCCCGACAGCAGCTGGCCCGAAGCCACTGGGAGCCACCATTGAGTCGCCACGGCCCCTCAGCCCCGGCAAGGCCACCCCTGCCCCACACACCCCGCCGAGCTCAGGACCCCGCCCCTGGTGGCCGGCAGGCCCGGGGAAGCGGCCCCTGCCCTCCATCCCGCTCCCGCACCCGGCCGCGGTGACACGCCAGAGGGGCGGGGTGGTGGTGGGGGGGCTTTTGTCGGAGGGAGCTGTGGAGGGACACACCGGCACACAGGTGGCGGCGCCGGGGCTGGGCGCCGGTGGGGGCGGCCAGGTGCAGGTCGAGGGGCTCACGGGCCGAAAGGACGGCAACTGGGCCCGCGGCGGAGTCTGGGTCTGGAGGGCTCTGAGCCTCCATCCGCTCTGGTGCCTCCGGGCTACCGGCCCGAAGCCTGGTAGCGCAACACCCCACCGGCCCACAGACGTAGCCTCCCCAGCTGTGCTCACAGCGAGTCCAACCGCAGCCTGCACCCCTCCACGGGACACTTGGATTACTCCCGCGATCCCCACGAGGTGCGGCACCCGGCGGCCGAATGGGCTGAGATCCTGCCCTTGCGGCGCCCTGTGGCCACCTCCGCCTCCCTCACGGTACTGGCCGAGGCCTCGGACCAGCGGGCCCCGGCTCCCAGCTCAGCGCTGCTCCTCCGCCCCTCTCACCTCCTGCCCGACGTCCAGGCTACCGAGCACCCTCCACCCCCGCCCACCTTCATGCCACTCAGCCGGAACCCGGGAGGCAATGCCAACTACCAGGTGTATGACAGTCTGGTGCTGAAGCGGCAACCGCAGGAGGGCCAAGCGCGGGCCAACTCGCTGCTACCTTCCACCTCGGCCTCCAGGCCCTCTCTGCACGGGAGCCAGACTGGGAAAATGAACTTACCAGCAGCAAATGGGGGCAGGGGCAGGGGCAGGGGGCGGCAGGGCATGGAGAGAGGAATAAAGAGCGCCAGAGTCCAGGAAACATTGGTGGTCTGTGGCTTGGAAGCGCCACTCCTTCTGCCAGCCTGGGTCCCTGCGCTTGGCTTCCTGCAATAAGAAGCCAGTGTCCCCTTCTTGGCCTGAGGTTCCCTTTGGTTTAGTGGCCACAGTTCTGCCAGCAGGCCCCTCCTGGTCCTATACCATGCACTAAGTACATCTGCAGCTGCAGACTCCAAACCCCTGGTCTCTGGGCACCTCCTCTGTGTCTCAGCTGTCCCTGTCCACAGAGAGCCTCATACAAGAAGTTGCTTCCAAACTGGGAGGTTCCACATCTGGGCAGGTCCAGCTCCAGGCCCAGTGAAGGGCATGAAGAAGGCTGAGGCTCTGGACTCCAGCCAGGCCTTCAGCAGGCCTCTGAGGCCAAGGTCTTCCTAGTCTCAAGAGGGGCCAAGAGACGCAATGTGTCATTTGAACAAGTGAGTCAGCGGGCGGTGAGCGAATGAATGACCGCTCGAGGGGATGTATGCCGGCCACCGGGCCCTGTTTGACTGTCCAGGCTCAGCTTACCTGACCCTGGTTACCAGGGAATGCCACTCTGGGCCCCCCTTTTCTTTCATCCCCCTCCCTCACTGTGACCTCAACACCTGCCCCATTATGACCCAGTCTGGCTCCCAGTTAAAACTGGAGGGCAGGGGGCCCAGGCAGTCCTGGGACCAACGGCCATGGGTGAGCGACACTACTACCGAGCCGAGCCGTTCACTGGCCCCATCCCCAGGAAATGCCAGGAGCAAGGATACTCAATTCTTCTGATCCCGGTCAGCTTCATCTTGCTCAACGTGGGGATCAACGTGGTGACTATGGTCAGGGCAGGATCTGTGCAGCGCGGTTGGGGGAGCCCTGGGGTCTTGAAGGGGCTGAGGTGGGAGGGCTGCTGGGGTGTGACCGGACAAGGGTTGGATTTCAGGGCTCACCCTGCTCCCGGCCTCGCCCCTCCCCTTCTTCCCTCAACTCTGGAGGCATCTGAAGAGATTCTTGCGGGCACTTTTCAATCGTATTTTCCACAAAGGTGAGTGGGCGCCGGCGTGGGTTCAGGGGATGTGGGCCTGTCCCCTTTCTTCTATCCCTGCCTTGATTCTCAGCCCCTCAGGAACCCAGGCCCTGACCCATCTCGCCTTTCCCCACAGACAAGCAAGCCAGCTGTGTAGGCAGCCATCGCATGTGCATGCGCTGCTCCGTGGATCCCAAGAACCTGTGCTCAAGAGTTTCTTCCCGCTTCTGCCATCGCCCAAGCTTCCTGCTCGGGCAGGCAAACCACCTTGACTCCTGCCTGCAGCGGGGCTCGGCGGGGGCGGAGCCGGCGGCCCCCCCGCCGCGGGCGAGTAAAGGAGAAGGCGGGCGGAGCGGGAGGCAAAAAGCCTACAGCACCCGGTATTCCCAGGCGGTCTCCCATCCAAGTACTAACCAGGCCCGACCCTGCTTAGCTTCCGAGATCAGAGGAGATCGGGCGCGTTCAGGGTGGTATGGCCGTAGACGGGGGCGGGGGCCGCGGGCGGCCTCTAGAGGCCCAGGTTCGCTGGCGCTGGCGCCCTAACGCCAGCCTGGCGGCCCGCCCGCCCCGGCAGGGGGAACGGAGGTCTCGGGTATCGGGCGGCGGCGGAGGGTTTGGCGACCACCTCCCAGCCCAGGGCGGCCGTGACCCAGCAAACCCTTCGGCGCTTGGCGCCCCGCCCAAGATCCCGCACGTCGCTCACAGGGACGTGGCCCCGGAGGCTTCAGGGCCCGGGGCCCGCGGTCCCTTGGGCATCGGCCCTGCCCGCCCACGCGGCGCTAGGCGCAGCCCGGCCACAGCCCGGGCCGGCCCTCCTGCCCGACAGCAGCTGGCCCGAAGCCACTGGGAGCCACCATTGAGTCGCCACGGCCCCTCAGCCCCGGCAAGGCCACCCCTGCCCCACACCCCCCGCCGAGCTCAGGACCCCGCCCCTGGTGCCCGGCAGGCCCGGGGAAGCGGCCCCTGCCCTCCATCCCGCTCCCGCACCCGGCCGCGGTGACACGCCAGAGGGGCGGGGTGGTGGTGGGGGGCCTTTTGTCGGAGGGAGCTGTGGAGGGACACACCGGCACACAGGTGTCGGCGCCGGGGCTGGGCGCCGGTGGGGGCGGCCAGGTGCAGGTCGAGGGGCTCGCGGGCCGAAAGGACGGCAACTGGGCCCGCGGCGGAGTCTGGGTCCGGGCCAGCCGCCCCGGGAGCGTCTGGGGTGCGGCTGCCTTCCAGGGCCGCCTTCTGGCCGCCTGGCCGGCCGGGCCGGCGGGGACCGCCCCCGCCGGCGCGCGCCGTGGTGGGAGGGGCCTGAGGAGGTGGGGCCTGCAGCGGGGCCCGGCGGGGGCGGAGCCGGCGGCCCCCGCCGCGGGCGAGTAAAGGAGAAGGCGGGCGGAGCGGGAGGCAAAAAGCCTACAGCACCCGGTATTCCCAGGCGGTCTCCCATCCAAGTACTAACCAGGCCCGACCCTGCTTAGCTTCCGAGATCAGACGAGATCGGGAGCGTTCAGGGTGGTATGGCCGTAGACGGGGGCGGGGTCCGCTGGCTGCCTCTTGAGGCCCAGTTTCGCAGGCGCTGGCGCCTTAACGCCAGCCTGGCGGCCCTCCCGCCCCGGCACGGCCCCCTCGCCCGCCCCGGCAGGGGGAACGGAGGTCTCGGGTATCGGGCGGCGGCGGAGGGTTTGGCGACCACCTCCCAGCCCAGGGCGGCCGTGACCCAGCAAAGCCTTCGGCGCTTGGCGCCCCGCCCAAGATCCCGCACGTCGCTCACAGGGACGTGGCCCCGGAGGCTTCAGGGCCCGGGGCCCGCGGTCCCTTGGGCATCGGCCCTGCCCGCCCACGCGGCGCTAGGCGCAGCCCGACCACAGCCCGGGCCGGCCCTCCTGCCCGACAGCAGCTGGCCCGAAGCCACTGGGAGCCACCATTGAGTCGCCACGGCCCCTCAGCCCCGGCAAGGCCACCCCTGCCCCACACCCCCCGCCGAGCTCAGGACCCCGCCCCTGGTGGCCGGCAGGCCCGGGGAAGCGGCCCCTGCCCTCCATCCCGCTCCCGCACCCGGCCGCGGTGACACGCCAGAGGGGCGGGGTGGTGGTGGGGGGGCTTTTGTCGGAGGGAGCTGTGGAGGGACACACCGGCACACAGGTGTCGGCGCCGGGGCTGGGCGCCGGTGGGGGCGGCCAGGTGCAGGTCGAGGGGCTCACGGGCCAAAAGGACGGCAACTGGGCCCGCGGCGGAGTCTGGGTCTGTAGGGCTCTGAGCCTCCATCCGCTCTGGTGCCTCCGGGCTACCGGCCCGAAGCCTGGTAGCGCAACACCCCACCGGCCCACAGACGTAGCCTCCCCAGCTGTGCTCACAGCGAGTCCAACCGCAGCCTGCACCCCTCCACGGGACACTTGGATTACTCCCGCGAGCCCCACGAGGTGCGGCACCCGGCGGCCGAATGGGCTGAGATCCCGCCCTTGCGGCGCCCTGTGGCCACCTCCGCCTCCCTCACGGTACTGGCCGAGGCCTCGGACCAGCGGGCCCCGGCTCCCAGCTCAGCGCTGCTCCTCCGCCCCTCTCACCTCCTGCCCGACGTCCAGGCTACCGAGCACCCTCCACCCCCGCCCACCTTCATGCCACTCAGCCGGAACCCGGGAGGCAATGCCAACTACCAGGTGTATGACAGTCTGGTGCTGAAGCGGCAACCGCAGGAGGGCCAAGCGCGGGCCAACTCGCTGCTACCTTCCACCTCGGCCTCCAGGCCCTCCCTGCACGGGAGCCAGACTGGGAAAATGAACTTACCAGCAGCAAATGGGGGCAGGGGCAGGGGCAGGGGGCGGCAGGGCATGGAGAGAGGAATAAAGAGCGCCAGAGTCCAGGAAACATTGGTGGTCTGTGGCTTGGAAGCGCCACTCCTTCTGCCAGCCTGGGTCCCTGCGCTTGGCTTCCTGCAATAAGAAGCCAGTGTCCCCTTCTTGGCCTGAGGTTCCCTTTGGTTTAGTGGCCACAGTTCTGCCAGCAGGCCCCTCCTGGTCCTATACCATGCACTAAGTACATCTGCAGCTGCAGACTCCAAACCCCTGGTCTCTGGGCACCTCCTCTGTGTCTCAGCTGTCCCTGTCCACAGAGAGCCTCATACAAGAAGTTGCTTCCAAACTGGGAGGTTCCACATCTGGGCAGGTCCAGCTCCAGGCCCAGTGAAGGGCATGAAGAAGGCTGAGGCTCTGGACTCCAGCCAGGCCTTCAGCAGGCCTCTGAGGCCAAGGTCTTCCTAGTCTCAAGAGGGGCCAAGAGACGCAATGTGTCATTTGAACAAGTGAGTCAGCGGGCGGTGAGCGAATGAATGACCGCTCGAGGGGATGTATGCCGGCCACCGGGCCCTGTTTGACTGTCCAGGCTCAGCTTACCTGACCCTGGTTACCAGGGAATGCCACTCTGGGCCCCCCTTTTCTTTCATCCCCCTCCCTCACTGTGACCTCAACACCTGCCCCATTATGACCCAGTCTGGCTCCCAGTTAAAACTGGAGGGCAGGGGGCCCAGGCAGTCCTGGGACCAACGGCCATGGGTGAGCGACACTACTACCGAGCCGAGCCGTTCACTGGCCCCATCCCCAGGAAATGCCAGGAGCAAGGATACTCAATTCTTCTGATCCCGGTCAGCTTCATCTTGCTCAACGTGGGGATCAACGTGGTGACTATGGTCAGGGCAGGATCTGTGCAGCGCGGTTGGGGGAGCCCTGGGGTCTTGAAGGGGCTGAGGTGGGAGGGCTGCTGGGGTGTGACCGGACAAGGGTTGGATTTCAGGGCTCACCCTGCTCCCGGCCTCGCCCCTCCCCTTCTTCCCTCAACTCTGGAGGCATCTGAAGAGATTCTTGCGGGCACTTTTCAATCGTATTTTCCACAAAGGTGAGTGGGCGCCGGCGTGGGTTCAGGGGATGTGGGCCTGTCCCCTTTCTTCTATCCCTGCCTTGATTCTCAGCCCCTCAGGAACCCAGGCCCTGACCCATCTAGCCTTTCCCCACAGACAAGCAAGCCAGCTGTGTAGGCAGCCATCGCATGTGCATGCGCTGCTCCGTGGATCCCAAGAACCTGTGCTCAAGAGTTTCTTCCCGCTTCTGCCATCGCCCAAGCTTCCTGCTCGGGCAGGCAAACCACCTTGACTCCTGCCTGCAGCGGGGCTCGGCGGGGGCGGAGCCGGCGGCCCCCCCGCCGCGGGCGAGTAAAGGAGAAGGCGGGCGGAGCGGGAGGCAAAAAGCCTACAGCACCCGGTATTCCCAGGCGGTCTCCCATCCAAGTACTAACCAGGCCCGACCCTGCTTAGCTTCCGAGATCAGACGAGATCGGGCGCGTTCAGGGTGGTATGGCCGTAGACGGGGGCGGGGGCCGCGGGCGGCCTCTAGAGGCCCAGTTTCGCTGGCGCTGGCGCCCTAACGCCAGCCTGGCGGCCCGCCCGCCCCGGCAGGGGGAACGGAGGTCTCGGGTATCGGGCGGCGGCGGAGGGTTTGGCGACCACCTCCCAGCCCAGGGCGGCCGTGACCCAGCAAAGCCTTCGGCGCTTGGCGCCCCGCCCAAGATCCCGCACGTCGCTCACAGGGACGTGGCCCCGGAGGCTTCAGGGCCCGGGGCCCGCGGTCCCTTGGGCATCGGCCCTGCCCGCCCACGCGGCGCTAGGCGCAGCCCGACCACAGCCCGGGCCGGCCCTCCTGCCCGACAGCAGCTGGCCCGAAGCCACTGGGAGCCACCATTGAGTCGCCACGGCCCCTCAGCCCCGGCAAGGCCACCCCTGCCCCACACACCCCGCCGAGCTCAGGACCCCGCCCCTGGTGGCCGGCAGGCCCGGGGAAGCGGCCCCTGCCCTCCATCCCGCTCCCGCACCCGGCCGCGGTGACACGCCAGAGGGGCGGGGTGGTGGTGGGGGGGCTTTTGTCGGAGGGAGCTGTGGAGGGACACACCGGCACACAGGTGGCGGCGCCGGGGCTGGGCGCCGGTGGGGGCGGCCAGGTGCAGGTCGAGGGGCTCACGGGCCAAAAGGACGGCAACTGGGCCCGCGGCGGAGTCTGGGTCTGTAGGGCTCTGAGCCTCCATCCGCTCTGGTGCCTCCGGGCTACCGGCCCGAAGCCTGGTAGCGCAACACCCCACCGGCCCACAGACGTAGCCTCCCCAGCTGTGCTCACAGCGAGTCCAACCGCAGCCTGCACCCCTCCACGGGACACTTGGATTACTCCCGCGATCCCCACGAGGTGCGGCACCCGGCGGCCGAATGGGCTGAGATCCCGCCCTTGCGGCGCCCTGTGGCCACCTCCGCCTCCCTCACGGTACTGGCCGAGGCCTCGGACCAGCGGGCCCCGGCTCCCAGCTCAGCGCTGCTCCTCCGCCCCTCTCACCTCCTGCCCGACGTCCAGGCTACCGAGCACCCTCCACCCCCGCCCACCTTCATGCCACTCAGCCGGAACCCGGGAGGCAATGCCAACTACCAGGTGTATGACAGTCTGGTGCTGAAGCGGCAACCGCAGGAGGGCCAAGCGCGGGCCAACTCGCTGCTACCTTCCACCTCGGCCTCCAGGCCCTCTCTGCACGGGAGCCAGACTGGGAAAATGAACTTACCAGCAGCAAATGGGGGCAGGGGCAGGGGCAGGGGGCGGCAGGGCATGGAGAGAGGAATAAAGAGCGCCAGAGTCCAGGAAACATTGGTGGTCTGTGGCTTGGAAGCGCCACTCCTTCTGCCAGCCTGGGTCCCTGCGCTTGGCTTCCTGCAATAAGAAGCCAGTGTCCCCTTCTTGGCCTGAGGTTCCCTTTGGTTTAGTGGCCACAGTTCTGCCAGCAGGCCCCTCCTGGTCCTATACCATGCACTAAGTACATCTGCAGCTGCAGACTCCAAACCCCTGGTCTCTGGGCACCTCCTCTGTGTCTCAGCTGTCCCTGTCCACAGAGAGCCTCATACAAGAAGTTGCTTCCAAACTGGGAGGTTCCACATCTGGGCAGGTCCAGCTCCAGGCCCAGTGAAGGGCATGAAGACGGCTGAGGCTCTGGACTCCAGCCAGGCCTTCAGCAGGCCTCTGAGGCCAAGGTCTTCCTAGTCTCAAGAGGGGCCAAGAGACGCAATGTGTCATTTGAACAAGTGAGTCAGCGGGCGGTGAGCGAATGAATGACCGCTCGAGGGGATGTATGCCGGCCACCGGGCCCTGTTTGACTGTCCAGGCTCAGCTTACCTGACCCTGGTTACCAGGGAATGCCACTCTGGGCCCCCCTTTTCTTTCATCCCCCTCCCTCACTGTGACCTCAACACCTGCCCCATTATGACCCAGTCTGGCTCCCAGTTAAAACTGGAGGGCAGGGGGCCCAGGCAGTCCTGGGACCAACGGCCATGGGTGAGCGACACTACTACCGAGCCGAGCCGTTCACTGGCCCCATCCCCAGGAAATGCCAGGAGCAAGGATACTCAATTCTTCTGATCCCGGTCAGCTTCATCTTGCTCAACGTGGGGATCAACGTGGTGACTATGGTCAGGGCAGGATCTGTGCAGCGCGGTTGGGGGAGCCCTGGGGTCTTGAAGGGGCTGAGGTGGGAGGGCTGCTGGGGTGTGACCGGACAAGGGTTGGATTTCAGGGCTCACCCTGCTCCCGGCCTCGCCCCTCCCCTTCTTCCCTCAACTCTGGAGGCATCTGAAGAGATTCTTGCGCGCACTTTTCAATCGTATTTTCCACAAAGGTGAGTGGGCGCCGGCGTGGGTTCAGGGGATGTGGGCCTGTCCCCTTTCTTCTATCCCTGCCTTGATTCTCAGCCCCTCAGGAACCCAGGCCCTGACCCATCTCGCCTTTCCCCACAGACAAGCAAGCCAGCTGTGTAGGCAGCCATCGCATGTGCATGCGCTGCTCCGTGGATCCCAAGAACCTGTGCTCAAGAGTTTCTTCCCGCTTCTGCCATCGCCCAAGCTTCCTGCTCGGGCAGGCAAACCACCTTGACTCCTGCCTGCAGCGGGGCTCGGCGGGGGCGGAGCCGGCGGCCCCCCCGCCGCGGGCGAGTAAAGGAGAAGGCGGGCGGAGCGGGAGGCAAAAAGCCTACAGCACCCGGTATTCCCAGGCGGTCTCCCATCCAAGTACTAACCAGGCCCGACCCTGCTTAGCTTCCGAGATCAGACGAGATCGGGCGCGTTCAGGGTGGTATGGCCGTAGACGGGGGCGGGGGCCGCGGGCGGCCTCTAGAGGCCCAGTTTCGCTGGCGCTGGCGCCCTAACGCCAGCCTGGCGGCCCGCCCGCCCCGGCAGGGGGAACGGAGGTCTCGGGTATCGGGCGGCGGCGGAGGGTTTGGCGACCACCTCCCAGCCCAGGGCGGCCGTGACCCAGCAAAGCCTTCGGCGCTTGGCGCCCCGCCCAAGATCCCGCACGTCGCTCACAGGGACGTGGCCCCGGAGGCTTCAGGGCCCGGGGCCCGTGGTCCCTTGGGCATCGGCCCTGCCCGCCCACGCGGCGCTAGGCGCAGCCCGGCCACAGCCCGGGCCGGCCCTCCTGCCCGACAGCAGCTGGCCCGAAGCCACTGGGAGCCACCATTGAGTCGCCACGGCCCCTTAGCCCCGGCAAGGCCACCCCTGCCCCACACCCCCCGCCGAGCTCAGGACCCCGCCCCTGGTGGCCGGCAGGCCCGGGGAAGCGGCCCCTGCCCTCCATCCCGCTCCCGCACCCGGCCGCGGTGACACGCCAGAGGGGCGGGGTGGTGGTGGGGGGGCTTTTGTCGGAGGGAGCTGTGGAGGGACACACCGGCACACAGGTGTCGGCGCCGGGGCTGGGCGCCGGTGGGGGCGGCCAGGTGCAGGTCGAGGGGCTCGCGGGCCGAAAGGACGGCAACTGGGCCCGCGGCGGAGTCTGGGTCCGGGCCAGCCGCCCCGGGAGCGTCTGGGGTGCGGCTGCCTTCCAGGGCCGCCTTCTGGCCGCCTGGCCGGCCGGGCCGGCGGGGAGCGCCCCCGCCGGCGCGCGCCGTGGTGGGAGGGGCCTGAGGAGGTGGGGCCTGCAGCGGGGCCCGGCGGGGGCGGAGCCGGCGGCCCCCGCCGCGGGCGAGTAAAGGAGAAGGCGGGCGGAGCGGGAGGCAAAAAGCCTACAGCACCCGGTATTCCCAGGCGGTCTCCCATCCAAGTACTAACCAGGCCCGACCCTGCTTAGCTTCCGAGATCAGACGAGATCGGGCGCGTTCAGGGTGGTATGGCCGTAGACGGGGTCGGGGTCCGCTGGCTGCCTCTTGAGGCCCAGTTTCGCAGGCGCTGGCGCCTTAACGCCAGCCTGGCGGCCCGCCCGCCCCAGCAGGGCCCCCTCGCCCGCCCAGGCAGGGGGAACGGAGGTCTCGGGTATCGGGCGGCGGCGGAGGGTTTGGCGACCACCTCCCAGCCCAGGGCGGCCGTGACCCAGCAAAGCCTTCGGCGCTTGGCGCCCCGCCCAAGATCCCGCACGTCGCTCACAGGGACGTGGCCCCGGAGGCTTCAGGGCCCGGGGCCCGCGGTCCCTTGGGCATCGGCCCTGCCCGCCCACGCGGCGCTAGGCGCAGCCCGGCCACAGCCCGGGCCGGCCCTCCTGCCCGACAGCAGCTGGCCCGAAGCCACTGGGAGCCACCATTGAGTCGCCACGGCCCCTCAGCCCCGGCAAGGCCACCCCTGCCCCACACCCCCCGCCGAGCTCAGGACCCCGCCCCTGGTGGCCGGCAGGCCCGGGGAAGCGGCCCCTGCCCTCCATCCCGCTCCCGCACCCGGCCGCGGTGACACGCCAGAGGGGCGGGGTGGTGGTGGGGGGGCTTTTGTCGGAGGGAGCTGTGGAGGGACACACCGGCACACAGGTGGCGGCGCCGGGGCTGGGCGCCGGTGGGGGCGGCCAGGTGCAGGTCGAGGGGCTCACGGGCCAAAAGGACGGCAACTGGGCCCGCGGCGGAGTCTGGGTCTGGAGGGCTCTGAGCCTCCATCCGCTCTGGTGCCTCCGGGCTACCGGCCCGAAGCCTGGTAGCGCAACACCCCACCGGCCCACAGACGTAGCCTCCCCAGCTGTGCTCACAGCGAGTCCAACCGCAGCCTGCACCCCTCCACGGGACACTTGGATTACTCCCGCGATCCCCACGAGGTGCGGCACCCGGCGGCCGAATGGGCTGAGATCCCGCCCTTGCGGCGCCCTGTGGCCACCTCCGCCTCCCTCACGGTACTGGCCGAGGCCTCGGACCAGCGGGCCCCGGCTCCCAGCTCAGCGCTGCTCCTCCGCCCCTCTCACCTCCTGCCCGACGTCCAGGCTACCGAGCACCCTCCACCCCCGCCCACCTTCATGCCACTCAGCCGGAACCCGGGAGGCAATGCCAACTACCAGGTGTATGACAGTCTGGTGCTGAAGCGGCAACCGCAGGAGGGCCAAGCGCGGGCCAACTCGCTGCTACCTTCCACCTCGGCCTCCAGGCCCTCCCTGCACGGGAGCCAGACTGGGAAAATGAACTTACCAGCAGCAAATGGGGGCAGGGGCAGGGGCAGGGGGCGGCAGGGCATGGAGAGAGGAATAAAGAGCGCCAGAGTCCAGGAAACATTGGTGGTCTGTGGCTTGGAAGCGCCACTCCTTCTGCCAGCCTGGGTCCCTGCGCTTGGCTTCCTGCAATAAGAAGCCAGTGTCCCCTTCTTGGCCTGAGGTTCCCTTTGGTTTAGTGGCCACAGTTCTGCCAGCAGGCCCCTCCTGGTCCTATACCATGCACTAAGTACATCTGCAGCTGCAGACTCCAAACCCCTGGTCTCTGGGCACCTCCTCTGTGTCTCAGCTGTCCCTGTCCACAGAGAGCCTCATACAAGAAGTTGCTTCCAAACTGGGAGGTTCCACATCTGGGCAGGTCCAGCTCCAGGCCCAGTGAAGGGCATGAAGAAGGCTGAGGCTCTGGACTCCAGCCAGGCCTTCAGCAGGCCTCTGAGGCCAAGGTCTTCCTAGTCTCAAGAGGGGCCAAGAGACGCAATGTGTCATTTGAACAAGTGAGTCAGCGGGCGGTGAGCGAATGAATGACCGCTCGAGGGGATGTATGCCGGCCACCGGGCCCTGTTTGACTGTCCAGGCTCAGCTTACCTGACCCTGGTTACCAGGGAATGCCACTCTGGGCCCCCCTTTTCTTTCATCCCCCTCCCTCACTGTGACCTCAACACCTGCCCCATTATGACCCAGTCTGGCTCCCAGTTAAAACTGGAGGGCAGGGGGCCCAGGCAGTCCTGGGACCAACGGCCATGGGTGAGCGACACTACTACCGAGCCGAGCCGTTCACTGGCCCCATCCCCAGGAAATGCCAGGAGCAAGGATACTCAATTCTTCTGATCCCGGTCAGCTTCATCTTGCTCAACGTGGGGATCAACGTGGTGACTATGGTCAGGGCAGGATCTGTGCAGCGCGGTTGGGGGAGCCCTGGGGTCTTGAAGGGGCTGAGGTGGGAGGGCTGCTGGGGTGTGACCGGACAAGGGTTGGATTTCAGGGCTCACCCTGCTCCCGGCCTCGCCCCTCCCCTTCTTCCCTCAACTCTGGAGGCATCTGAAGAGATTCTTGCGGGCACTTTTCAATCGTATTTTCCACAAAGGTGAGTGGGCGCCGGCGTGGGTTCAGGGGATGTGGGCCTGTCCCCTTTCTTCTATCCCTGCCTTGATTCTCAGCCCCTCAGGAACCCAGGCCCTGACCCATCTCGCCTTTCCCCACAGACAAGCAAGCCAGCTGTGTAGGCAGCCATCGCATGTGCATGCGCTGCTCCGTGGATCCCAAGAACCTGTGCTCAAGAGTTTCTTCCCGCTTCTGCCATCGCCCAAGCTTCCTGCTCGGGCAGGCAAACCACCTTGACTCCTGCCTGCAGCGGGGCTCGGCGGGGGCGGAGCCGGCGGCCCCCCCGCCGCGGGCGAGTAAAGGAGAAGGCGGGCGGAGCGGGAGGCAAAAAGCCTACAGCACCCGGTATTCCCAGGCGGTCTCCCATCCAAGTACTAACCAGGCCCGACCCTGCTTAGCTTCCGAGATCAGACGAGATCGGGCGCGTTCAGGGTGGTATGGCCGTAGACGGGGGCGGGGGCCGCGGGCGGCCTCTAGAGGCCCAGTTTCGCTGGCGCTGGCGCCCTAACGCCAGCCTGGCGGCCCGCCCGCCCCGGCAGGGGGAACAGAGGTCTCAGGTATCGGGCGGCGGCGGAGGGTTTGGCGACCACCTCCCAGCCCAGGGCGGCCGTGACCCAGCAAAGCCTTCGGCGCTTGGCGCCCCGCCCAAGATCCCGCACGTCGCTCACAGGGACGTGGCCCCGGAGGCTTCAGGGCCCGGGGCCCGCGGTCCCTTGGGCATCGGCCCTGCCCGCCCACGCGGCGCTAGGCGCAGCCCGACCACAGCCCGGGCCGGCCCTCCTGCCCGACAGCAGCTGGCCCGAAGCCACTGGGAGCCACCATTGAGTCGCCACGGCCCCTCAGCCCCGGCAAGGCCACCCCTGCCCCACACACCCCGCCGAGCTCAGGACCCCGCCCCTGGTGGCCGGCAGGCCCGGGGAAGCGGCCCCTGCCCTCCATCCCGCTCCCGCACCCGGCCGCGGTGACACGCCAGAGGGGCGGGGTGGTGGTGGGGGGGCTTTTGTCGGAGGGAGCTGTGGAGGGACACACCGGCACACAGGTGGCGGCGCCGGGGCTGGGCGCCGGTGGGGGCGGCCAGGTGCAGGTCGAGGGGCTCACGGGCCAAAAGGACGGCAACTGGGCCCGCGGCGGAGTCTGGGTCTGTAGGGCTCTGAGCCTCCATCCGCTCTGGTGCCTCCGGGCTACCGGCCCGAAGCCTGGTAGCGCAACACCCCACCGGCCCACAGACGTAGCCTCCCCAGCTGTGCTCACAGCGAGTCCAACCGCAGCCTGCACCCCTCCACGGGACACTTGGATTACTCCCGCGATCCCCACGAGGTGCGGCACCCGGCGGCCGAATGGGCTGAGATCCCGCCCTTGCGGCGCCCTGTGGCCACCTCCGCCTCCCTCACGGTACTGGCCGAGGCCTCGGACCAGCGGGCCCCGGCTCCCAGCTCAGCGCTGCTCCTCCGCCCCTCTCACCTCCTGCCCGACGTCCAGGCTACCGAGCACCCTCCACCCCCGCCCACCTTCATGCCACTCAGCCGGAACCCGGGAGGCAATGCCAACTACCAGGTGTATGACAGTCTGGTGCTGAAGCGGCAACCGCAGGAGGGCCAAGCACGGGCCAACTCGCTGCTACCTTCCACCTCGGCCTCCAGGCCCTCTCTGCACGGGAGCCAGACTGGGAAAATGAACTTACCAGCAGCAAATGGGGGCAGGGGCAGGGGCAGGGGGCGGCAGGGCATGGAGAGAGGAATAAAGAGCGCCAGAGTCCAGGAAACATTGGTGGTCTGTGGCTTGGAAGCGCCACTCCTTCTGCCAGCCTGGGTCCCTGCGCTTGGCTTCCTGCAATAAGAAGCCAGTGTCCCCTTCTTGGCCTGAGGTTCCCTTTGGTTTAGTGGCCACAGTTCTGCCAGCAGGCCCCTCCTGGTCCTATACCATGCACTAAGTACATCTGCAGCTGCAGACTCCAAACCCCTGGTCTCTGGGCACCTCCTCTGTGTCTCAGCTGTCCCTGTCCACAGAGAGCCTCATACAAGAAGTTGCTTCCAAACTGGGAGGTTCCACATCTGGGCAGGTCCAGCTCCAGGCCCAGTGAAGGGCATGAAGAAGGCTGAGGCTCTGGACTCCAGCCAGGCCTTCAGCAGGCCTCTGAGGCCAAGGTCTTCCTAGTCTCAAGAGGGGCCAAGAGACGCAATGTGTCATTTGAACAAGTGAGTCAGCGGGCGGTGAGCGAATGAATGACCGCTCGAGGGGATGTATGCCGGCCACCGGGCCCTGTTTGACTGTCCAGGCTCAGCTTACCTGACCCTGGTTACCAGGGAATGCCACTCTGGGCCCCCCTTTTCTTTCATCCCCCTCCCTCACTGTGACCTCAACACCTGCCCCATTATGACCCAGTCTGGCTCCCAGTTAAAACTGGAGGGCAGGGGGCCCAGGCAGTCCTGGGACCAACGGCCATGGGTGAGCGACACTACTACCGAGCCGAGCCGTTCACTGGCCCCATCCCCAGGAAATGCCAGGAGCAAGGATACTCAATTCTTCTGATCCCGGTCAGCTTCATCTTGCTCAACGTGGGGATCAACGTGGTGACTATGGTCAGGGCAGGATCTGTGCAGCGCGGTTGGGGGAGCCCTGGGGTCTTGAAGGGGCTGAGGTGGGAGGGCTGCTGGGGTGTGACCGGACAAGGGTTGGATTTCAGGGCTCACCCTGCTCCCGGCCTCGCCCCTCCCCTTTTTCCCTCAACTCTGGAGGCATCTGAAGAGATTCTTGCGGGCACTTTTCAATCGCATTTTCCACAAAGGTGAGTGGGCGCCGGCGTGGGTTCAGGGGATGTGGGCCTGTCCCCTTTCTTCTATCCCTGCCTTGATTCTCAGCCCCTCAGGAACCCAGGCCCTGACCCATCTCGCCTTTCCCCACAGACAAGCAAGCCAGCTGTGTAGGCAGCCATCGCATGTGCATGCGCTGCTCCGTGGATCCCAAGAACCTGTGCTCAAGAGTTTCTTCCCGCTTCTGCCATCGCCCAAGCTTCCTGCTCGGGCAGGCAAACCACCTTGACTCCTGCCTGCAGCGGGGCTCGGCGGGGGCGGAGCCGGCGGCCCCCCCGCCGCGGGCGAGTAAAGGAGAAGGCGGGCGGAGCGGGAGGCAAAAAGCCTACAGCACCCGGTATTCCCAGGCGGTCTCCCATCCAAGTACTAACCAGGCCCGACCCTGCTTAGCTTCCGAGATCAGACGAGATCGGGCGCGTTCAGGGTGGTATGGCCGTAGACGGGGGCGGGGGCCGCGGGCGGCCTCTAGAGGCCCAGTTTCGCTGGCGCTGGCGCCCTAACGCCAGCCTGGCGGCCCGCCCGCCCCGGCAGGGGGAACGGAGGTCTCGGGTATCGGGCGGCGGCGGAGGGTTTGGCGACCACCTCCCAGCCCAGGGCGGCCGTGACCCAGCAAAGCCTTCGGCGCTTGGCGCCCCGCCCAAGATCCCGCACGTCGCTCACAGGGACGTGGCCCCGGAGGCTTCAGGGCCCGGGGCCCGTGGTCCCTTGGGCATCGGCCCTGCCCGCCCACGCGGCGCTAGGCGCAGCCCGGCCACAGCCCGGGCCGGCCCTCCTGCCCGACAGCAGCTGGCCCGAAGCCACTGGGAGCCACCATTGAGTCGCCACGGCCCCTTAGCCCCGGCAAGGCCACCCCTGCCCCACACCCCCCGCCGAGCTCAGGACCCCGCCCCTGGTGGCCGGCAGGCCCGGGGAAGCGGCCCCTGCCCTCCATCCCGCTCCCGCACCCGGCCGCGGTGACACGCCAGAGGGGCGGGGTGGTGGTGGGGGGGCTTTTGTCGGAGGGAGCTGTGGAGGGACACACCGGCACACAGGTGTCGGCGCCGGGGCTGGGCGCCGGTGGGGGCGGCCAGGTGCAGGTCGAGGGGCTCGCGGGCCGAAAGGACGGCAACTGGGCCCGCGGCGGAGTCTGGGTCCGGGCCAGCCGCCCCGGGAGCGTCTGGGGTGCGGCTGCCTTCCAGGGCCGCCTTCTGGCCGCCTGGCCGGCCGGGCCGGCGGGGAGCGCCCCCGCCGGCGCGCGCCGTGGTGGGAGGGGCCTGAGGAGGTGGGGCCTGCAGCGGGGCCCGGCGGGGGCGGAGCCGGCGGCCCCCGCCGCGGGCGAGTAAAGGAGAAGGCGGGCGGAGCGGGAGGCAAAAAGCCTACAGCACCCGGTATTCCCAGGCGGTCTCCCATCCAAGTACTAACCAGGCCCGACCCTGCTTAGCTTCCGAGATCAGACGAGATCGGGCGCGTTCAGGGTGGTATGGCCGTAGACGGGGGCGGGGTCCGCTGGCTGCCTCTTGAGGCCCAGTTTCGCAGGCGCTGGCGCCTTAACGCCAGCCTGGCGGCCCGCCCGCCCCAGCAGGGCCCCCTCGCCCGCCCAGGCAGGGGGAACGGAGGTCTCGGGTATCGGGCGGCGGCGGAGGGTTTGGCGACCACCTCCCAGCCCAGGGCGGCCGTGACCCAGCAAAGCCTTCGGCGCTTGGCGCCCCGCCCAAGATCCCGCACGTCGCTCACAGGGACGTGGCCCCGGAGGCTTCAGGGCCCGGGGCCCGCGGTCCCTTGGGCATCGGCCCTGCCCGCCCACGCGGCGCTAGGCGCAGCCCGGCCACAGCCCGGGCCGGCCCTCCTGCCCGACAGCAGCTGGCCCGAAGCCACTGGGAGCCACCATTGAGTCGCCACGGCCCCTCAGCCCCGGCAAGGCCACCCCTGCCCCACACCCCCCGCCGAGCTCAGGACCCCGCCCCTGGTGGCCGGCAGGCCCGGGGAAGCGGCCCCTGCCCTCCATCCCGCTCCCGCACCCGGCCGCGGTGACACGCCAGAGGGGCGGGGTGGTGGTGGGGGGGCTTTTGTCGGAGGGAGCTGTGGAGGGACACACCGGCACACAGGTGTCGGCGCCGGGGCTGGGCGCCGGTGGGGGCGGCCAGGTGCAGGTCGAGGGGCTCGCGGGCCGAAAGGACGGCAACTGGGCCCGCGGCGGAGTCTGGGTCCGGGCCAGCCGCCCCGGGAGCGTCTGGGGTGCGGCTGCCTTCCAGGGCCGCCTTCTGGCCGCCTGGCCGGCCGGGCCGGCGGGGAGCGCCCCCGCCGGCGCGCGCCGTGGTGGGAGGGGCCTGAGGAGGTGGGGCCTGCAGCGGGGCCCGGCGGGGGCGGAGCCGGCGGCCCCCGCCGCGGGCGAGTAAAGGAGAAGGCGGGCGGAGCGGGAGGCAAAAAGCCTACAGCACCCGGTATTCCCAGGCGGTCTCCCATCCAAGTACTAACCAGGCCCGACCCTGCTTAGCTTCCGAGATCAGACGAGATCGGGCGCGTTCAGGGTGGTATGGCCGTAGACGGGGGCGGGGTCCGCTGGCTGCCTCTTGAGGCCCAGTTTCGCAGGCGCTGGCGCCTTAACGCCAGCCTGGCGGCCCGCCCGCCCCGGCAGGGGGAACGGAGGTCTCGGGTATCGGGCGGCGGCGGAGGGTTTGGCGACCACCTCCCAGCCCAGGGCGGCCGTGACCCAGCAAAGCCTTCGGCGCTTGGCGCCCCGCCCAAGATCCCGCACGTCGCTCACAGGGACGTGGCCCCGGAGGCTTCAGGGCCCGGGGCCCGCGGTCCCTTGGGCATCGGCCCTGCCCGCCCACGCGGCGCTAGGCGCAGCCCGACCACAGCCCGGGCCGGCCCTCCTGCCCGACAGCAGCTGGCCCGAAGCCACTGGGAGCCACCATTGAGTCGCCACGGCCCCTCAGCCCCGGCAAGGCCACCCCTGCCCCACACACCCCGCCGAGCTCAGGACCCCGCCCCTGGTGGCCGGCAGGCCCGGGGAAGCGGCCCCTGCCCTCCATCCCGCTCCCGCACCCGGCCGCGGTGACACGCCAGAGGGGCGGGGTGGTGGGGGGGGGGCTTTTGTCGGAGGGAGCTGTGGAGGGACACACCGGCACACAGGTGGCGGCGCCGGGGCTGGGCGCCGGTGGGGGCGGCCAGGTGCAGGTCGAGGGGCTCACGGGCCGAAAGGACGGCAACTGGGCCCGCGGCGGAGTCTGGGTCTGGAGGGCTCTGAGCCTCCATCCGCTCTGGTGCCTCCGGGCTACCGGCCCGAAGCCTGGTAGCGCAACACCCCACCGGCCCACAGACGTAGCCTCCCCAGCTGTGCTCACAGCGAGTCCAACCGCAGCCTGCACCCCTCCACGGGACACTTGGATTACTCCCGCGATCCCCACGAGGTGCGGCACCCGGCGGCCGAATGGGCTGAGATCCCGCCCTTGCGGCGCCCTGTGGCCACCTCCGCCTCCCTCACGGTACTGGCCGAGGCCTCGGACCAGCGGGCCCCGGCTCCCAGCTCAGCGCTGCTCCTCCGCCCCTCTCACCTCCTGCCCGACGTCCAGGCTACCGAGCACCCTCCACCCCCGCCCACCTTCATGCCACTCAGCCGGAACCCGGGAGGCAATGCCAACTACCAGGTGTATGACAGTCTGGTGCTGAAGCGGCAACCGCAGGAGGGCCAAGCGCGGGCCAACTCGCTGCTACCTTCCACCTCGGCCTCCAGGCCCTCTCTGCACGGGAGCCAGACTGGGAAAATGAACTTACCAGCAGCAAATGGGGGCAGGGGCAGGGGGCGGCAGGGCATGGAGAGAGGAATAAAGAGCGCCAGAGTCCAGGAAACATTGGTGGTCTGTGGCTTGGAAGCGCCACTCCTTCTGCCAGCCTGGGTCCCTGCGCTTGGCTTCCTGCAATAAGAAGCCAGTGTCCCCTTCTTGGCCTGAGGTTCCCTTTGGTTTAGTGGCCACAGTTCTGCCAGCAGGCCCCTCCTGGTCCTATACCATGCACTAAGTACATCTGCAGCTGCAGACTCCAAACCCCTGGTCTCTGGGCACCTCCTCTGTGTCTCAGCTGTCCCTGTCCACAGAGAGCCTCATACAAGAAGTTGCTTCCAAACTGGGAGGTTCCACATCTGGGCAGGTCCAGCTCCAGGCCCAGTGAAGGGCATGAAGAAGGCTGAGGCTCTG
This sequence comes from Leucopleurus acutus, assembly GCF_964270905.1. NCBI lineage: Eukaryota > Metazoa > Chordata > Mammalia > Artiodactyla > Delphinidae > Leucopleurus > Leucopleurus acutus. The sequence continues at coordinate 40,589 of NW_028138791.1, read as the reverse complement.
GACTCCAGCCAGGCCTTCAGCAGGCCTCTGAGGCCAAGGTCTTCCTAGTCTCAAGAGGGGCCAAGAGACGCAATGTGTCATTTGAACAAGTGAGTCAGCGGGCGGTGAGCGAATGAATGACCGCTCGAGGGGATGTATGCCGGCCACCGGGCCCTGTTTGACTGTCCAGGCTCAGCTTACCTGACCCTGGTTACCAGGGAATGCCACTCTGGGCCCCCCTTTTCTTTCATCCCCCTCCCTCACTGTGACCTCAACACCTGCCCCATTATGACCCAGTCTGGCTCCCAGTTAAAACTGGAGGGCAGGGGGCCCAGGCAGTCCTGGGACCAACGGCCATGGGTGAGCGACACTACTACCGAGCCGAGCCGTTCACTGGCCCCATCCCCAGGAAATGCCAGGAGCAAGGATACTCAATTCTTCTGATCCCGGTCAGCTTCATCTTGCTCAACGTGGGGATCAACGTGGTGACTATGGTCAGGGCAGGATCTGTGCAGCGCGGTTGGGGGAGCCCTGGGGTCTTGAAGGGGCTGAGGTGGGAGGGCTGCTGGGGTGTGACCGGACAAGGGTTGGATTTCAGGGCTCACCCTGCTCCCGGCCTCGCCCCTCCCCTTCTTCCCTCAACTCTGGAGGCATCTGAAGAGATTCTTGCGGGCACTTTTCAATCGTATTTTCCACAAAGGTGAGTGGGCGCCGGCGTGGGTTCAGGGGATGTGGGCCTGTCCCCTTTCTTCTATCCCTGCCTTGATTCTCAGCCCCTCAGGAACCCAGGCCCTGACCCATCTCGCCTTTCCCCACAGACAAGCAAGCCAGCTGTGTAGGCAGCCATCGCATGTGCATGCGCTGCTCCGTGGATCCCAAGAACCTGTGCTCAAGAGTTTCTTCCCGCTTCTGCCATCGCCCAAGCTTCCTGCTCGGGCAGGCAAACCACCTTGACTCCTGCCTGCAGCGGGGCTCGGCGGGGGCGGAGCCGGCGGCCCCCCCGCCGCGGGCGAGTAAAGGAGAAGGCGGGCGGAGCGGGAGGCAAAAAGCCTACAGCACCCGGTATTCCCAGGCGGTCTCCCATCCAAGTACTAACCAGGCCCGACCCTGCTTAGCTTCCGAGATCAGACGAGATCGGGCGCGTTCAGGGTGGTATGGCCGAAGACGGGGGCGGGGTCCGCGGGCGGCCTCTAGAGGCCCAGTTTCGCTGGCGCTGGCCCCCTAACGCCAGCCTGGCGGCCCGCCCGCCCAGGCAGGGGGAACGGAGGTCTCGGGTATCGGGCGGCGGCGGAGGGTTTGGCGACCACCTCCCAGCCCAGGGCGGCCGTGACCCAGCAAACCCTTCGGCGCTTGGCACTCCGCCCAAGATCCCGCACGTCGCTCACAGGGACGTGGCCCCGGAGGCTTCAGGGCCCAGGGCCCGCGGTCCCTTGGGCATCGGCCCTGCCCGCCCACGCGGCGCTAGGCGCAGCCCGGCCGCAGCCCGGGCCGGCCCTCCTGCCCGACAGCAGCTGGCCCGAAGCCACTGGGAGCCACCATTGAGTCGCCACGGCCCCTCAGCCCCGGCAAGGCCACCCCTGCCCCACACCCCCCGCCGAGCTCAGGACCCCGCCCCTGGTGGCCGGCAGGCCCGGGGAAGCGGCCCCTGCCCTCCATCCCGCTCCCGCACCCGGCCGCGGTGACACGCCAGAGGGGCGGGGTGGTGGTGGGGGGGCTTTTGTCGGAGGGAGCTGTGGAGGGACACACCGGCACACAGGTGGCGGCGCCGGGGCTGGGCGCCGGTGGGGGCGGCCAGGTGCAGGTCGAGGGGCTCACGGGCCGAAAGGACGGCAACTGGGCCCGCGGCGGAGTCTGGGTCTGGAGGGCTCTGAGCCTCCATCCGCTCTGGTGCCTCCGGGCTATCGGCCCGAAGCCTGGTAGCGCAACACCCCACCGGCCCACAGACGTAGCCTCCACAGCTGTGCTCACAGCGAGTCCAACCGCAGCCTGCACCCCTCCACGGGACACTTGGATTACTCCCGCGATCCCCACGAGGTGCGGCACCCGGCGGCCGAATGGGCTGAGATCCCGCCCTTGCGGCGCCCTGTGGCCACCTCCGCCTCCCTCACGGTACTGGCCGAGGCCTCGGACCAGCGGGCCCCGGCTCCCAGCTCAGCGCTGCTCCTCCGCCCCTCTCACCTCCTGCCCGACGTCCAGGCTACCGAGCACCCTCCACCCCCGCCCACCTTCATGCCACTCAGCCGGAACCCGGGAGGCAATGCCAACTACCAGGTGTATGACAGTCTGGTGCTGAAGCGGCAACCGCAGGAGGGCCAAGCGCGGGCCAACTCGCTGCTACCTTCCACCTCGGCCTCCAGGCCCTCTCTGCACGGGAGCCAGACTGGGAAAATGAACTTACCAGCAGCAAATGGGGGCAGGGGCAGGGGCAGGGGGCGGCAGGGCATGGAGAGAGGAATAAAGAGCGCCAGAGTCCAGGAAACATTGGTGGTCTGTGGCTTGGAAGCGCCACTCCTTCTGCCAGCCTGGGTCCCTGCGCTTGGCTTCCTGCAATAAGAAGCCAGTGTCCCCTTCTTGGCCTGAGGTTCCCTTTGGTTTAGTGGCCACAGTTCTGCCAGCAGGCCCCTCCTGGTCCTATACCATGCACTAAGTACATCTGCAGCTGCAGACTCCAAAGCCCTGGTCTCTGGGCACCTCCTCTGTGTCTCAGCTGTCCCTGTCCACAGAGAGCCTCATACAAGAAGTTGCTTCCAAACTGGGAGGTTCCACATCTGGGCAGGTCCAGCTCCAGGCCCAGTGAAGGGCATGAAGAAGGCTGAGGCTCTGGACTCCAGCCAGGCCTTCAGCAGGCCTCTGAGGCCAAGGTCTTCCTAGTCTCAAGAGGGGCCAAGAGACGCAATGTGTCATTTGAACAAGTGAGTCAGCGGGCGGTGAGCGAATGAATGACCGCTCGAGGGGATGTATGCCGGCCACCGGGCCCTGTTTGACTGTCCAGGCTCAGCTTACCTGACCCTGGTTACCAGGGAATGCCACTCTGGGCCCTCCTTTTCTTTCATCCCCCTCCCTCACTGTGACCTCAACACCTGCCCCATTATGACCCAGTCTGGCTCCCAGTTAAAACTGGAGGGCAGGGGGCCCAGGCAGTCCTGGGACCAACGGCCATGGGTGAGCGACACTACTACCGAGCCGAGCCGTTCACTGGCCCCATCCCCACGAAATGCCAGGAACAAGGATACTCAATTCTTCTGATCCCGGTCAGCTTCATCTTGCTCAACGTGGGGATCAACGTGGTGACTATGGTCAGGGCAGGATCTGTGCAGCGCGGTTGGGGGAGCCCTGGGGTCTTGAAGGGGCTGAGGTGGGAGGGCTGCTGGGGTGTGACCGGACAAGGGTTGGATTTCAGGGCTCACCCTGCTCCCGGCCTCGCCCCTCCCCTTCTTCCCTCAACTCTGGAGGCATCTGAAGAGATTCTTGCGGGCACTTTTCAATCGTATTTTCCACAAAGGTGAGTGGGCGCCGGCGTGGGTTCAGGGGATGTGGGCCTGTCCCCTTTCTTCTATCCCTGCCTTGATTCTCAGCCCCTCAGGAACCCAGGCCCTGACCCATCTCGCCTTTCCCCACAGACAAGCAAGCCAGCTGTGTAGGCAGCCATCGCATGTGCATGCGCTGCTCCGTGGATCCCAAGAACCTGTGCTCAAGAGTTTCTTCCCGCTTCTGCCATCGCCCAAGCTTCCTGCTCGGGCAGGCAAACCACCTTGACTCCTGCCTGCAGCGGGGCTCGGCGGGGGCGGAGCCGGCGGCCCCCCCGCCGCGGGCGAGTAAAGGAGAAGGCGGGCGGAGCGGGAGGCAAAAAGCCTACAGCACCCGGTATTCCCAGGCGGTCTCCCATCCAAGTACTAACCAGGCCCGACCCTGCTTAGCTTCCGAGATCAGACGAGATCGGGCGCGTTCAGGGTGGTATGGCCGAAGACGGGGGCGGGGTCCGCGGGCGGCCTCTAGAGGCCCAGTTTCGCTGGCGCTGGCCCCCTAACGCCAGCCTGGCGGCCCGCCCGCCCAGGCAGGGGGAACGGAGGTCTCGGGTATCGGGCGGCGGCGGAGGGTTTGGCGACCACCTCCCAGCCCAGGGCGGCCGTGACCCAGCAAACCCTTCGGCGCTTGGCACTCCGCCCAAGATCCCGCACGTCGCTCACAGGGACGTGGCCCCGGAGGCTTCAGGGCCCAGGGCCCGCGGTCCCTTGGGCATCGGCCCTGCCCGCCCACGCGGCGCTAGGCGCAGCCCGGCCGCAGCCCGGGCCGGCCCTCCTGCCCGACAGCAGCTGGCCCGAAGCCACTGGGAGCCACCATTGAGTCGCCACGGCCCCTCAGCCCCGGCAAGGCCACCCCTGCCCCACACCCCCCGCCGAGCTCAGGACCCCGCCCCTGGTGGCCGGCAGGCCCGGGGAAGCGGCCCCTGCCCTCCATCCCGCTCCCGCACCCGGCCGCGGTGACACGCCAGAGGGGCGGGGTGGTGGTGGGGGGGCTTTTGTCGGAGGGAGCTGTGGAGGGACACACCGGCACAGAGGTGGCGGCGCCGGGGCTGGGCGCCGGTGGGGGCGGCCAGGTGCAGGTCGAGGGGCTCACGGGCCGAAAGGACGGCAACTGGGCCCGCGGCGGAGTCTGGGTCTGGAGGGCTCTGAGCCTCCATCCGCTCTGGTGCCTCCGGGCTATCGGCCCGAAGCCTGGTAGCGCAACACCCCACCGGCCCACAGACGTAGCCTCCACAGCTGTGCTCACAGCGAGTCCAACCGCAGCCTGCACCCCTCCACGGGACACTTGGATTACTCCCGCGATCCCCACGAGGTGCGGCACCCGGCGGCCGAATGGGCTGAGATCCCGCCCTTGCGGCGCCCTGTGGCCACCTCCGCCTCCCTCACGGTACTGGCCGAGGCCTCGGACCAGCGGGCCCCGGCTCCCAGCTCAGCGCTGCTCCTCCGCCCCTCTCACCTCCTGCCCGACGTCCAGGCTACCGAGCACCCTCCACCCCCGCCCACCTTCATGCCACTCAGCCGGAACCCGGGAGGCAATGCCAACTACCAGGTGTATGACAGTCTGGTGCTGAAGCGGCAACCGCAGGAGGGCCAAGCGCGGGCCAACTCGCTGCTACCTTCCACCTCGGCCTCCAGGCCCTCTCTGCACGGGAGCCAGACTGGGAAAATGAACTTACCAGCAGCAAATGGGGGCAGGGGCAGGGGCAGGGGGCGGCAGGGCATGGAGAGAGGAATAAAGAGCGCCAGAGTCCAGGAAACATTGGTGGTCTGTGGCTTGGAAGCGCCACTCCTTCTGCCAGCCTGGGTCCCTGCGCTTGGCTTCCTGCAATAAGAAGCCAGTGTCCCCTTCTTGGCCTGAGGTTCCCTTTGGTTTAGTGGCCACAGTTCTGCCAGCAGGCCCCTCCTGGTCCTATACCATGCACTAAGTACATCTGCAGCTGCAGACTCCAAACCCCTGGTCTCTGGGCACCTCCTCTGTGTCTCAGCTGTCCCTGTCCACAGAGAGCCTCATACAAGAAGTTGCTTCCAAACTGGGAGGTTCCACATCTGGGCAGGTCCAGCTCCAGGCCCAGTGAAGGGCATGAAGAAGGCTGAGGCTCTGGACTCCAGCCAGGCCTTCAGCAGGCCTCTGAGGCCAAGGTCTTCCTAGTCTCAAGAGGGGCCAAGAGACGCAATGTGTCATTTGAACAAGTGAGTCAGCGGGCGGTGAGCGAATGAATGACCGCTCGAGGGGATGTATGCCGGCCACCGGGCCCTGTTTGACTGTCCAGGCTCAGCTTACCTGACCCTGGTTACCAGGGAATGCCACTCTGGGCCCCCCTTTTCTTTCATCCCCCTCCCTCACTGTGACCTCAACACCTGCCCCATTATGACCCAGTCTGGCTCCCAGTTAAAACTGGAGGGCAGGGGGCCCAGGCAGTCCTGGGACCAACGGCCATGGGTGAGCGACACTACTACCGAGCCGAGCCGTTCACTGGCCCCATCCCCAGGAAATGCCAGGAGCAAGGATACTCAATTCTTCTGATCCCGGTCAGCTTCATCTTGCTCAACGTGGGGATCAACGTGGTGACTATGGTCAGGGCAGGATCTGTGCAGCGCGGTTGGGGGAGCCCTGGGGTCTTGAAGGGGCTGAGGTGGGAGGGCTGCTGGGGTGTGACCGGACAAGGGTTGGATTTCAGGGCTCACCCTGCTCCCGGCCTCGCCCCTCCCCTTCTTCCCTCAACTCTGGAGGCATCTGAAGAGATTCTTGCGGGCACTTTTCAATCGTATTTTCCACAAAGGTGAGTGGGCGCCGGCGTGGGTTCAGGGGATGTGGGCCTGTCCCCTTTCTTCTATCCCTGCCTTGATTCTCAGCCCCTCAGGAACCCAGGCCCTGACCCATCTCGCCTTTCCCCACAGACAAGCAAGCCAGCTGTGTAGGCAGCCATCGCATGTGCATGCGCTGCTCCGTGGATCCCAAGAACCTGTGCTCAAGAGTTTCTTCCCGCTTCTGCCATCGCCCAAGCTTCCTGCTCGGGCAGGCAAACCACCTTGACTCCTGCCTGCAGCGGGGCTCGGCGGGGGCGGAGCCGGCGGCCCCCCCGCCGCGGGCGAGTAAAGGAGAAGGCGGGCGGAGCGGGAGGCAAAAAGCCTACAGCACCCGGTATTCCCAGGCGGTCTCCCATCCAAGTACTAACCAGGCCCGACCCTGCTTAGCTTCCGAGATCAGACGAGATCGGGCGCGTTCAGGGTGGTATGGCCGAAGACGGGGGCGGGGTCCGCGGGCGGCCTCTAGAGGCCCAGTTTCGCTGGCGCTGGCCCCCTAACGCCAGCCTGGCGGCCCGCCCGCCCAGGCAGGGGGAACGGAGGTCTCGGGTATCGGGCGGCGGCGGAGGGTTTGGCGACCACCTCCCAGCCCAGGGCGGCCGTGACCCAGCAAACCCTTCGGCGCTTGGCACTCCGCCCAAGATCCCGCACGTCGCTCACAGGGACGTGGCCCCGGAGGCTTCAGGGCCCAGGGCCCGCGGTCCCTTGGGCATCGGCCCTGCCCGCCCACGCGGCGCTAGGCGCAGCCCGGCCGCAGCCCGGGCCGGCCCTCCTGCCCGACAGCAGCTGGCCCGAAGCCACTGGGAGCCACCATTGAGTCGCCACGGCCCCTCAGCCCCGGCAAGGCCACCCCTGCCCCACACCCCCCGCCGAGCTCAGGACCCCGCCCCTGGTGGCCGGCAGGCCCGGGGAAGCGGCCCCTGCCCTCCATCCCGCTCCCGCACCCGGCCGCGGTGACACGCCAGAGGGGCGGGGTGGTGGTGGGGGGGCTTTTGTCGGAGGGAGCTGTGGAGGGACACACCGGCACACAGGTGGCGGCGCCGGGGCTGGGCGCCGGTGGGGGCGGCCAGGTGCAGGTCGAGGGGCTCACGGGCCGAAAGGACGGCAACTGGGCCCGCGGCGGAGTCTGGGTCTGGAGGGCTCTGAGCCTCCATCCGCTCTGGTGCCTCCGGGCTATCGGCCCGAAGCCTGGTAGCGCAACACCCCACCGGCCCACAGACGTAGCCTCCACAGCTGTGCTCACAGCGAGTCCAACCGCAGCCTGCACCCCTCCACGGGACACTTGGATTACTCCCGCGATCCCCACGAGGTGCGGCACCCGGCGGCCGAATGGGCTGAGATCCCGCCCTTGCGGCGCCCTGTGGCCACCTCCGCCTCCCTCACGGTACTGGCCGAGGCCTCGGACCAGCGGGCCCCGGCTCCCAGCTCAGCGCTGCTCCTCCGCCCCTCTCACCTCCTGCCCGACGTCCAGGCTACCGAGCACCCTCCACCCCCGCCCACCTTCATGCCACTCAGCCGGAACCCGGGAGGCAATGCCAACTACCAGGTGTATGACAGTCTGGTGCTGAAGCGGCAACCGCAGGAGGGCCAAGCGCGGGCCAACTCGCTGCTACCTTCCACCTCGGCCTCCAGGCCCTCTCTGCACGGGAGCCAGACTGGGAAAATGAACTTACCAGCAGCAAATGGGGGCAGGGGCAGGGGCAGGGGGCGGCAGGGCATGGAGAGAGGAATAAAGAGCGCCAGAGTCCAGGAAACATTGGTGGTCTGTGGCTTGGAAGCGCCACTCCTTCTGCCAGCCTGGGTCCCTGCGCTTGGCTTCCTGCAATAAGAAGCCAGTGTCCCCTTCTTGGCCTGAGGTTCCCTTTGGTTTAGTGGCCACAGTTCTGCCAGCAGGCCCCTCCTGGTCCTATACCATGCACTAAGTACATCTGCAGCTGCAGACTCCAAAGCCCTGGTCTCTGGGCACCTCCTCTGTGTCTCAGCTGTCCCTGTCCACAGAGAGCCTCATACAAGAAGTTGCTTCCAAACTGGGAGGTTCCACATCTGGGCAGGTCCAGCTCCAGGCCCAGTGAAGGGCATGAAGAAGGCTGAGGCTCTGGACTCCAGCCAGGCCTTCAGCAGGCCTCTGAGGCCAAGGTCTTCCTAGTCTCAAGAGGGGCCAAGAGACGCAATGTGTCATTTGAACAAGTGAGTCAGCGGGCGGTGAGCGAATGAATGACCGCTCGAGGGGATGTATGCCGGCCACCGGGCCCTGTTTGACTGTCCAGGCTCAGCTTACCTGACCCTGGTTACCAGGGAATGCCACTCTGGGCCCTCCTTTTCTTTCATCCCCCTCCCTCACTGTGACCTCAACACCTGCCCCATTATGACCCAGTCTGGCTCCCAGTTAAAACTGGAGGGCAGGGGGCCCAGGCAGTCCTGGGACCAACGGCCATGGGTGAGCGACACTACTACCGAGCCGAGCCGTTCACTGGCCCCATCCCCACGAAATGCCAGGAACAAGGATACTCAATTCTTCTGATCCCGGTCAGCTTCATCTTGCTCAACGTGGGGATCAACGTGGTGACTATGGTCAGGGCAGGATCTGTGCAGCGCGGTTGGGGGAGCCCTGGGGTCTTGAAGGGGCTGAGGTGGGAGGGCTGCTGGGGTGTGACCGGACAAGGGTTGGATTTCAGGGCTCACCCTGCTCCCGGCCTCGCCCCTCCCCTTCTTCCCTCAACTCTGGAGGCATCTGAAGAGATTCTTGCGGGCACTTTTCAATCGTATTTTCCACAAAGGTGAGTGGGCGCCGGCGTGGGTTCAGGGGATGTGGGCCTGTCCCCTTTCTTCTATCCCTGCCTTGATTCTCAGCCCCTCAGGAACCCAGGCCCTGACCCATCTCGCCTTTCCCCACAGACAAGCAAGCCAGCTGTGTAGGCAGCCATCGCATGTGCATGCGCTGCTCCGTGGATCCCAAGAACCTGTGCTCAAGAGTTTCTTCCCGCTTCTGCCATCGCCCAAGCTTCCTGCTCGGGCAGGCAAACCACCTTGACTCCTGCCTGCAGCGGGGCTCGGCGGGGGCGGAGCCGGCGGCCCCCCCGCCGCGGGCGAGTAAAGGAGAAGGCGGGCGGAGCGGGAGGCAAAAAGCCTACAGCACCCGGTATTCCCAGGCGGTCTCCCATCCAAGTACTAACCAGGCCCGACCCTGCTTAGCTTCCGAGATCAGACGAGATCGGGCGCGTTCAGGGTGGTATGGCCGAAGACGGGGGCGGGGTCCGCGGGCGGCCTCTAGAGGCCCAGTTTCGCTGGCGCTGGCCCCCTAACGCCAGCCTGGCGGCCCGCCCGCCCAGGCAGGGGGAACGGAGGTCTCGGGTATCGGGCGGCAGCGGAGGGTTTGGCGACCACCTCCCAGCCCAGGGCGGCCGTGACCCAGCAAACCCTTCGGCGCTTGGCACCCTGCCCAAGATCCCGCACGTCGCTCACAGGGACGTGGCCCCGGAGGCTTCAGGGCCCGGGACACGCGGTCCCTTGGGCATCGGCCCTGCCTGCCCACGCGGCGCTAGGCGCAGCCCGACCACAGCCCGGGCCGGCCCTCCTGCCCGACAGCAGCTGGCCCGAAGCCACTGGGAACCACCATTGAGTCGCCACGGCCCCTCAGCCCCGGCAAGGCCACCCCTGCCCCACACACCCCGCCGAGCTCAGGACCCCGCCCCTGGTGGCCGGCAGGCCCGGGGAAGCGGCCCCTGCCCTCCATCCCGCTCCCGCACCCGGCCGCGGTGACACGCCAGAGGGGCGGGGTGGGGGTGGGGGGCTTTTGTCGGAGGGAGCTGTGGAGGGACACACCGGCACACAGGTGTCGGCGCCGGGGCTGGGCGCCGGTGGGGGCGGCCAGGTGCAGGTCGAGGGGCTCACGGGCCGAAAGGACGGCAACTGGGCCCGCGGCGGAGTCTGGGTCTGGAGGGCTCTGAGCCTCCATCCGCTCTGGTGCCTCCGGGCTATCGGCCCGAAGCCTGGTAGCGCAACACCCCACCGGCCCACAGACGTAGCCTCCACAGCTGTGCTCACAGCGAGTCCAACCGCAGCCTGCACCCCTCCACGGGACACTTGGATTACTCCCGCGATCCCCACGAGGTGCGGCACCCGGCGGCCGAATGGGCTGAGATCCCGCCCTTGCGGCGCCCTGTGGCCACCTCCGCCTCCCTCACGGTACTGGCCGAGGCCTCGGACCAGCGGGCCCCGGCTCCCAGCTCAGCGCTGCTCCTCCGCCCCTCTCACCTCCTGCCCGACGTCCAGGCTACCGAGCACCCTCCACCCCCGCCCACCTTCATGCCACTCAGCCGGAACCCGGGAGGCAATGCCAACTACCAGGTGTATGACAGTCTGGTGCTGAAGCGGCAACCGCAGGAGGGCCAAGCGCGGGCCAACTCGCTGCTACCTTCCACCTCGGCCTCCAGGCCCTCTCTGCACGGGAGCCAGACTGGGAAAATGAACTTACCAGCAGCAAATGGGGGCAGGGGCAGGGGCAGGGGGCGGCAGGGCATGGAGAGAGGAATAAAGAGCGCCAGAGTCCAGGAAACATTGGTGGTCTGTGGCTTGGAAGCGCCACTCCTTCTGCCAGCCTGGGTCCCTGCGCTTGGCTTCCTGCAATAAGAAGCCAGTGTCCCCTTCTTGGCCTGAGGTTCCCTTTGGTTTAGTGGCCACAGTTCTGCCAGCAGGCCCCTCCTGGTCCTATACCATGCACTAAGTACATCTGCAGCTGCAGACTCCAAAGCCCTGGTCTCTGGGCACCTCCTCTGTGTCTCAGCTGTCCCTGTCCACAGAGAGCCTCATACAAGAAGTTGCTTCCAAACTGGGAGGTTCCACATCTGGGCAGGTCCAGCTCCAGGCCCAGTGAAGGGCATGAAGAAGGCTGAGGCTCTGGACTCCAGCCAGGCCTTCAGCAGGCCTCTGAGGCCAAGGTCTTCCTAGTCTCAAGAGGGGCCAAGAGACGCAATGTGTCATTTGAACAAGTGAGTCAGCGGGCGGTGAGCGAATGAATGACCGCTCGAGGGGATGTATGCCGGCCACCGGGCCCTGTTTGACTGTCCAGGCTCAGCTTACCTGACCCTGGTTACCAGGGAATGCCACTCTGGGCCCTCCTTTTCTTTCATCCCCCTCCCTCACTGTGACCTCAACACCTGCCCCATTATGACCCAGTCTGGCTCCCAGTTAAAACTGGAGGGCAGGGGGCCCAGGCAGTCCTGGGACCAACGGCCATGGGTGAGCGACACTACTACCGAGCCGAGCCGTTCACTGGCCCCATCCCCACGAAATGCCAGGAACAAGGATACTCAATTCTTCTGATCCCGGTCAGCTTCATCTTGCTCAACGTGGGGATCAACGTGGTGACTATGGTCAGGGCAGGATCTGTGCAGCGCGGTTGGGGGAGCCCTGGGGTCTTGAAGGGGCTGAGGTGGGAGGGCTGCTGGGGTGTGACCGGACAAGGGTTGGATTTCAGGGCTCACCCTGCTCCCGGCCTCGCCCCTCCCCTTCTTCCCTCAACTCTGGAGGCATCTGAAGAGATTCTTGCGGGCACTTTTCAATCGTATTTTCCACAAAGGTGAGTGGGCGCCGGCGTGGGTTCAGGGGATGTGGGCCTGTCCCCTTTCTTCTATCCCTGCCTTGATTCTCAGCCCCTCAGGAACCCAGGCCCTGACCCATCTCGCCTTTCCCCACAGACAAGCAAGCCAGCTGTGTAGGCAGCCATCGCATGTGCATGCGCTGCTCCGTGGATCCCAAGAACCTGTGCTCAAGAGTTTCTTCCCGCTTCTGCCATCGCCCAAGCTTCCTGCTCGGGCAGGCAAACCACCTTGACTCCTGCCTGCAGCGGGGCTCGGCGGGGGCGGAGCCGGCGGCCCCCCCGCCGCGGGCGAGTAAAGGAGAAGGCGGGCGGAGCGGGAGGCAAAAAGCCTACAGCACCCGGTATTCCCAGGCGGTCTCCCATCCAAGTACTAACCAGGCCCGACCCTGCTTAGCTTCCGAGATCAGACGAGATCGGGCGCGTTCAGGGTGGTATGGCCGAAGACGGGGGCGGGGTCCGCGGGCGGCCTCTAGAGGCCCAGTTTCGCTGGCGCTGGCGCCCTAACGCCAGCCTGGCGGCCCGCCCGCCCAGGCAGGGGGAACGGAGGTCTCGGGTATCGGGCGGCGGCGGAGGGTTTGGCGACCACCTCCCAGCCCAGGGCGGCCGTGACCCAGCAAACCCTTCGGCGCTTGGCACTCCGCCCAAGATCCCGCACGTCGCTCACAGGGACGTGGCCCCGGAGGCTTCAGGGCCCAGGGCCCGCGGTCCCTTGGGCATCGGCCCTGCCCGCCCACGCGGCGCTAGGCGCAGCCCGGCCGCAGCCCGGGCCGGCCCTCCTGCCCGACAGCAGCTGGCCCGAAGCCACTGGGAGCCACCATTGAGTCGCCACGGCCCCTCAGCCCCGGCAAGGCCACCCCTGCCCCACACCCCCCGCCGAGCTCAGGACCCCGCCCCTGGTGGCCGGCAGGCCCGGGGAAGCGGCCCCTGCCCTCCATCCCGCTCCCGCACCCGGCCGCGGTGACACGCCAGAGGGGCGGGGTGGTGGTGGGGGGGCTTTTGTCGGAGGGAGCTGTGGAGGGACACACCGGCACAGAGGTGGCGGCGCCGGGGCTGGGCGCCGGTGGGGGCGGCCAGGTGCAGGTCGAGGGGCTCACGGGCCGAAAGGACGGCAACTGGGCCCGCGGCGGAGTCTGGGTCTGGAGGGCTCTGAGCCTCCATCCGCTCTGGTGCCTCCGGGCTATCGGCCCGAAGCCTGGTAGCGCAACACCCCACCGGCCCACAGACGTAGCCTCCACAGCTGTGCTCACAGCGAGTCCAACCGCAGCCTGCACCCCTCCACGGGACACTTGGATTACTCCCGCGATCCCCACGAGGTGCGGCACCCGGCGGCCGAATGGGCTGAGATCCCGCCCTTGCGGCGCCCTGTGGCCACCTCCGCCTCCCTCACGGTACTGGCCGAGGCCTCGGACCAGCGGGCCCCGGCTCCCAGCTCAGCGCTGCTCCTCCGCCCCTCTCACCTCCTGCCCGACGTCCAGGCTACCGAGCACCCTCCACCCCCGCCCACCTTCATGCCACTCAGCCGGAACCCGGGAGGCAATGCCAACTACCAGGTGTATGACAGTCTGGTGCTGAAGCGGCAACCGCAGGAGGGCCAAGCGCGGGCCAACTCGCTGCTACCTTCCACCTCGGCCTCCAGGCCCTCTCTGCACGGGAGCCAGACTGGGAAAATGAACTTACCAGCAGCAAATGGGGGCAGGGGCAGGGGCAGGGGGCGGCAGGGCATGGAGAGAGGAATAAAGAGCGCCAGAGTCCAGGAAACATTGGTGGTCTGTGGCTTGGAAGCGCCACTCCTTCTGCCAGCCTGGGTCCCTGCGCTTGGCTTCCTGCAATAAGAAGCCAGTGTCCCCTTCTTGGCCTGAGGTTCCCTTTGGTTTAGTGGCCACAGTTCTGCCAGCAGGCCCCTCCTGGTCCTATACCATGCACTAAGTACATCTGCAGCTGCAGACTCCAAACCCCTGGTCTCTGGGCACCTCCTCTGTGTCTCAGCTGTCCCTGTCCACAGAGAGCCTCATACAAGAAGTTGCTTCCAAACTGGGAGGTTCCACATCTGGGCAGGTCCAGCTCCAGGCCCAGTGAAGGGCATGAAGAAGGCTGAGGCTCTGGACTCCAGCCAGGCCTTCAGCAGGCCTCTGAGGCCAAGGTCTTCCTAGTCTCAAGAGGGGCCAAGAGACGCAATGTGTCATTTGAACAAGTGAGTCAGCGGGCGGTGAGCGAATGAATGACCGCTCGAGGGGATGTATGCCGGCCACCGGGCCCTGTTTGACTGTCCAGGCTCAGCTTACCTGACCCTGGTTACCAGGGAATGCCACTCTGGGCCCCCCTTTTCTTTCATCCCCCTCCCTCACTGTGACCTCAACACCTGCCCCATTATGACCCAGTCTGGCTCCCAGTTAAAACTGGAGGGCAGGGGGCCCAGGCAGTCCTGGGACCAACGGCCATGGGTGAGCGACACTACTACCGAGCCGAGCCGTTCACTGGCCCCATCCCCAGGAAATGCCAGGAGCAAGGATACTCAATTCTTCTGATCCCGGTCAGCTTCATCTTGCTCAACGTGGGGATCAACGTGGTGACTATGGTCAGGGCAGGATCTGTGCAGCGCGGTTGGGGGAGCCCTGGGGTCTTGAAGGGGCTGAGGTGGGAGGGCTGCTGGGGTGTGACCGGACAAGGGTTGGATTTCAGGGCTCACCCTGCTCCCGGCCTCGCCCCTCCCCTTCTTCCCTCAACTCTGGAGGCATCTGAAGAGATTCTTGCGGGCACTTTTCAATCGTATTTTCCACAAAGGTGAGTGGGCGCCGGCGTGGGTTCAGGGGATGTGGGCCTGTCCCCTTTCTTCTATCCCTGCCTTGATTCTCAGCCCCTCAGGAACCCAGGCCCTGACCCATCTCGCCTTTCCCCACAGACAAGCAAGCCAGCTGTGTAGGCAGCCATCGCATGTGCATGCGCTGCTCCGTGGATCCCAAGAACCTGTGCTCAAGAGTTTCTTCCCGCTTCTGCCATCGCCCAAGCTTCCTGCTCGGGCAGGCAAACCACCTTGACTCCTGCCTGCAGCGGGGCTCGGCGGGGGCGGAGCCGGCGGCCCCCCCGCCGCGGGCGAGTAAAGGAGAAGGCGGGCGGAGCGGGAGGCAAAAAGCCTACAGCACCCGGTATTCCCAGGCGGTCTCCCATCCAAGTACTAACCAGGCCCGACCCTGCTTAGCTTCCGAGATCAGACGAGATCGGGCGCGTTCAGGGTGGTATGGCCGAAGACGGGGGCGGGGTCCGCGGGCGGCCTCTAGAGGCCCAGTTTCGCTGGCGCTGGCCCCCTAACGCCAGCCTGGCGGCCCGCCCGCCCAGGCAGGGGGAACGGAGGTCTCGGGTATCGGGCGGCGGCGGAGGGTTTGGCGACCACCTCCCAGCCCAGGGCGGCCGTGACCCAGCAAACCCTTCGGCGCTTGGCACTCCGCCCAAGATCCCGCACGTCGCTCACAGGGACGTGGCCCCGGAGGCTTCAGGGCCCAGGGCCCGCGGTCCCTTGGGCATCGGCCCTGCCCGCCCACGCGGCGCTAGGCGCAGCCCGGCCGCAGCCCGGGCCGGCCCTCCTGCCCGACAGCAGCTGGCCCGAAGCCACTGGGAGCCACCATTGAGTCGCCACGGCCCCTCAGCCCCGGCAAGGCCACCCCTGCCCCACACCCCCCGCCGAGCTCAGGACCCCGCCCCTGGTGGCCGGCAGGCCCGGGGAAGCGGCCCCTGCCCTCCATCCCGCTCCCGCACCCGGCCGCGGTGACACGCCAGAGGGGCGGGGTGGTGGTGGGGGGGCTTTTGTCGGAGGGAGCTGTGGAGGGACACACCGGCACACAGGTGGCGGCGCCGGGGCTGGGCGCCGGTGGGGGCGGCCAGGTGCAGGTCGAGGGGCTCACGGGCCGAAAGGACGGCAACTGGGCCCGCGGCGGAGTCTGGGTCTGGAGGGCTCTGAGCCTCCATCCGCTCTGGTGCCTCCGGGCTATCGGCCCGAAGCCTGGTAGCGCAACACCCCACCGGCCCACAGACGTAGCCTCCACAGCTGTGCTCACAGCGAGTCCAACCGCAGCCTGCACCCCTCCACGGGACACTTGGATTACTCCCGCGATCCCCACGAGGTGCGGCACCCGGCGGCCGAATGGGCTGAGATCCCGCCCTTGCGGCGCCCTGTGGCCACCTCCGCCTCCCTCACGGTACTGGCCGAGGCCTCGGACCAGCGGGCCCCGGCTCCCAGCTCAGCGCTGCTCCTCCGCCCCTCTCACCTCCTGCCCGACGTCCAGGCTACCGAGCACCCTCCACCCCCGCCCACCTTCATGCCACTCAGCCGGAACCCGGGAGGCAATGCCAACTACCAGGTGTATGACAGTCTGGTGCTGAAGCGGCAACCGCAGGAGGGCCAAGCGCGGGCCAACTCGCTGCTACCTTCCACCTCGGCCTCCAGGCCCTCTCTGCACGGGAGCCAGACTGGGAAAATGAACTTACCAGCAGCAAATGGGGGCAGGGGCAGGGGCAGGGGGCGGCAGGGCATGGAGAGAGGAATAAAGAGCGCCAGAGTCCAGGAAACATTGGTGGTCTGTGGCTTGGAAGCGCCACTCCTTCTGCCAGCCTGGGTCCCTGCGCTTGGCTTCCTGCAATAAGAAGCCAGTGTCCCCTTCTTGGCCTGAGGTTCCCTTTGGTTTAGTGGCCACAGTTCTGCCAGCAGGCCCCTCCTGGTCCTATACCATGCACTAAGTACATCTGCAGCTGCAGACTCCAAAGCCCTGGTCTCTGGGCACCTCCTCTGTGTCTCAGCTGTCCCTGTCCACAGAGAGCCTCATACAAGAAGTTGCTTCCAAACTGGGAGGTTCC
This sequence comes from Leucopleurus acutus, assembly GCF_964270905.1. Taxonomy (NCBI): domain Eukaryota; kingdom Metazoa; phylum Chordata; class Mammalia; order Artiodactyla; family Delphinidae; genus Leucopleurus; species Leucopleurus acutus. The sequence goes on along the minus strand of NW_028138791.1, from coordinate 23,837 downwards.
ACATCTGGGCAGGTCCAGCTCCAGGCCCAGTGAAGGGCATGAAGAAGGCTGAGGCTCTGGACTCCAGCCAGGCCTTCAGCAGGCCTCTGAGGCCAAGGTCTTCCTAGTCTCAAGAGGGGCCAAGAGACGCAATGTGTCATTTGAACAAGTGAGTCAGCGGGCGGTGAGCGAATGAATGACCGCTCGAGGGGATGTATGCCGGCCACCGGGCCCTGTTTGACTGTCCAGGCTCAGCTTACCTGACCCTGGTTACCAGGGAATGCCACTCTGGGCCCTCCTTTTCTTTCATCCCCCTCCCTCACTGTGACCTCAACACCTGCCCCATTATGACCCAGTCTGGCTCCCAGTTAAAACTGGAGGGCAGGGGGCCCAGGCAGTCCTGGGACCAACGGCCATGGGTGAGCGACACTACTACCGAGCCGAGCCGTTCACTGGCCCCATCCCCACGAAATGCCAGGAACAAGGATACTCAATTCTTCTGATCCCGGTCAGCTTCATCTTGCTCAACGTGGGGATCAACGTGGTGACTATGGTCAGGGCAGGATCTGTGCAGCGCGGTTGGGGGAGCCCTGGGGTCTTGAAGGGGCTGAGGTGGGAGGGCTGCTGGGGTGTGACCGGACAAGGGTTGGATTTCAGGGCTCACCCTGCTCCCGGCCTCGCCCCTCCCCTTCTTCCCTCAACTCTGGAGGCATCTGAAGAGATTCTTGCGGGCACTTTTCAATCGTATTTTCCACAAAGGTGAGTGGGCGCCGGCGTGGGTTCAGGGGATGTGGGCCTGTCCCCTTTCTTCTATCCCTGCCTTGATTCTCAGCCCCTCAGGAACCCAGGCCCTGACCCATCTCGCCTTTCCCCACAGACAAGCAAGCCAGCTGTGTAGGCAGCCATCGCATGTGCATGCGCTGCTCCGTGGATCCCAAGAACCTGTGCTCAAGAGTTTCTTCCCGCTTCTGCCATCGCCCAAGCTTCCTGCTCGGGCAGGCAAACCACCTTGACTCCTGCCTGCAGCGGGGCTCGGCGGGGGCGGAGCCGGCGGCCCCCCCGCCGCGGGCGAGTAAAGGAGAAGGCGGGCGGAGCGGGAGGCAAAAAGCCTACAGCACCCGGTATTCCCAGGCGGTCTCCCATCCAAGTACTAACCAGGCCCGACCCTGCTTAGCTTCCGAGATCAGACGAGATCGGGCGCGTTCAGGGTGGTATGGCCGAAGACGGGGGCGGGGTCCGCGGGCGGCCTCTAGAGGCCCAGTTTCGCTGGCGCTGGCCCCCTAACGCCAGCCTGGCGGCCCGCCCGCCCAGGCAGGGGGAACGGAGGTCTCGGGTATCGGGCGGCAGCGGAGGGTTTGGCGACCACCTCCCAGCCCAGGGCGGCCGTGACCCAGCAAACCCTTCGGCGCTTGGCACCCTGCCCAAGATCCCGCACGTCGCTCACAGGGACGTGGCCCCGGAGGCTTCAGGGCCCGGGACACGCGGTCCCTTGGGCATCGGCCCTGCCCGCCCACGCGGCGCTAGGCGCAGCCCGACCACAGCCCGGGCCGGCCCTCCTGCCCGACAGCAGCTGGCCCGAAGCCACTGGGAACCACCATTGAGTCGCCACGGCCCCTCAGCCCCGGCAAGGCCACCCCTGCCCCACACACCCCGCCGAGCTCAGGACCCCGCCCCTGGTGGCCGGCAGGCCCGGGGAAGCGGCCCCTGCCCTCCATCCCGCTCCCGCACCCGGCCGCGGTGACACGCCAGAGGGGCGGGGTGGGGGTGGGGGGCTTTTGTCGGAGGGAGCTGTGGAGGGACACACCGGCACACAGGTGTCGGCGCCGGGGCTGGGCGCCGGTGGGGGCGGCCAGGTGCAGGTCGAGGGGCTCACGGGCCGAAAGGACGGCAACTGACCCCGCGGCGGAGTCTGGGTCTGGAGGGCTCTGAGCCTCCATCCGCTCTGGTGCCTCCGGGCTACCGGCCTGAAGCCTGGTAGCGCAACACCCCACCGGCCCACAGACGTAGCCTCCCCAGCTGTGCTCACAGCGAATCCAACCGCAGCCTGCACCCCTCCACGGGACACTTGGATTACTCCCGCGATCCCCACGAGGTGCGGCACCCGGCGGCCGAATGGGCTGAGATCCTGCCCTTTTGCGCCCTGTGGCCACCTCCGCCTCCCTCACGGTACTGGCCGAGGCTTCGGACCAGCGGGCCCCGGCTCCCAGCTCAGCGCTGCTCCTCCGCCCCTCTCACCTCCTGCCCGACGTCCAGGCTACCGAGCACCCTCCACCCCCGCCCACCTTCATGCCACTCAGCCGGAACCCGGGAGGCAATGCCAACTACCAGGTGTATGACAGTCTGGTGCTGAAGCGGCAACCGCAGGAGGGCCAAGCGCGGGCCAACTCGCTGCTACCTTCCACCTCGGCCTCCAGGCCCTCTCTGCACGGGAGCCAGACTGGGAAAATGAACTTACCAGCAGCAAATGGGGGCAGGGGCAGGGGCAGGGGGCGGCAGGGCATGGAGAGAGGAATAAAGAGCGCCAGAGTCCAGGAAACATTGGTGGTCTGTGGCTTGGAAGCGCCACTCCTTCTGCCAGCCTGGGTCCCTGCGCTTGGCTTCCTGCAATAAGAAGCCAGTGTCCCCTTCTTGGCCTGAGGTTCCCTTTGGTTTAGTGGCCACAGTTCTGCCAGCAGGCCCCTCCTGGTCCTATACCATGCACTAAGTACATCTGCAGCTGCAGACTCCAAAGCCCTGGTCTCTGGGCACCTCCTCTGTGTCTCAGCTGTCCCTGTCCACAGAGAGCCTCATACAAGAAGTTGCTTCCAAACTGGGAGGTTCCACATCTGGGCAGGTCCAGCTCCAGGCCCAGTGAAGGGCATGAAGAAGGCTGAGGCTCTGGACTCCAGCCAGGCCTTCAGCAGGCCTCTGAGGCCAAGGTCTTCCTAGTCTCAAGAGGGGCCAAGAGACGCAATGTGTCATTTGAACAAGTGAGTCAGCGGGCGGTGAGCGAATGAATGACCGCTCGAGGGGATGTATGCCGGCCACCGGGCCCTGTTTGACTGTCCAGGCTCAGCTTACCTGACCCTGGTTACCAGGGAATGCCACTCTGGGCCCTCCTTTTCTTTCATCCCCCTCCCTCACTGTGACCTCAACACCTGCCCCATTATGACCCAGTCTGGCTCCCAGTTAAAACTGGAGGGCAGGGGGCCCAGGCAGTCCTGGGACCAATGGCCATGGGTGAGCGACACTACTACCGAGCCGAGCCGTTCACTGGCCCCATCCCCAGGAAATGCCAGGAGCAAGGATACTCAATTCTTCTGATCCCGGTCAGCTTCATCTTGCTCAACGTGGGGATCAACGTGGTGACTATGGTCAGGGCAGGATCTGTGCAGCGCGGTTGGGGGAGCCCTGGGGTCTTGAAGGGGCTGAGGTGGGAGGGCTGCTGGGGTGTGACCGGACAAGGGTTGGATTTCAGGGCTCACCCTGCTCCCGGCCTCGCCCCTCCCCTTCTTCCCTCAACTCTGGAGGCATCTGAAGAGATTCTTGCGGGCACTTTTCAATCGTATTTTCCACAAAGGTGAGTGGGCGCCGGCGTGGGTTCAGGGGATGTGGGCCTGTCCCCTTTCTTCTATCCCTGCCTTGATTCTCAGCCCCTCAGGAACCCAGGCCCTGACCCATCTCGCCTTTCCCCACAGACAAGCAAGCCAGCTGTGTAGGCAGCCATCGCATGTGCATGCGCTGCTCCGTGGATCCCAAGAACCTGTGCTCAAGAGTTTCTTCCCGCTTCTGCCATCGCCCAAGCTTCCTGCTCGGGCAGGCAAACCACCTTGACTCCTGCCTGCAGCGGGGCTCGGCGGGGGCGGAGCCGGCGGACCCCTGCCGCGGGCGAGTAAAGGAGAAGGCGGGCGGAGCGGGAGGCAAAAAGCCTACAGCACCCGGTATTCCCAGGCGGTCTCCCATCCAAGTACTAACCAGGCCCGACCCTGCTTAGCTTCCGAGATCAGACGAGATCGGGCGCGTTCAGGGTGGTATGGCCGTAGACGGGGGCGGGGGCCGCGGGCGGCCTCTAGAGGCCCAGTTTCGCTGGCGCTGGCGCCCTAACGCCAGCCTGGCGGCCCGCCTGCCCCGGCAGGGGGAACGGAGGTCTCGGGTATCGGGCGGCGGCGGAGGGTTTGGCGACCACCTCCCAGCCCAGGGCGGCCGTGACCCAGCAAAGCCTTCGGCGCTTGGCGCCCCGCCCAAGATCCCGCACGTCGCTCACAGGGACGTGGCCCCGGAGGCTTCAGGGCCCGGGGCCCGCGGTCCCTTGTACATCGGCCCTGCCTGCCCACGCGGCGCTGGGCGCAGCCCGACCACAGCCCGGGCCGGCCCTCCTGCCCGACAGCAGCTGGCCCGAAGCCACTGGGAGCCACCATTGAGTCGCCACGGCCCCTCAGCCCCGGCAAGGCCACCCCTGCCCCACACACCCCGCCGAGCTCAGGACCCCGCCCCTGGTGGCCGGCAGGCCCGGGGAAGCGGCCCCTGCCCTCCATCCCGCTCCCGCACCCGGCCGCGGTGACACGCCAGAGGGGCGGGGTGGTGGTGGGGGGGCTTTTGTCGGAGGGAGCTGTGGAGGGACACACCGGCACACAGGTGGCGGCGCCGGGGCTGGGCGCCGGTGGGGTCGGCCAGGTGCAGGTCGAGGGGCTCGCGGGCCGAAAGGACGGCAACTGGGCCCGCGGCAGAGTCTGGGAACGGGCCAGCCGCCCCGGGAGCGTCTGGGGTGCGGCTGCCTTCCAGGGCCGCCTTCTGGCCGCCTGGCCGGCCGGGCCGGCGGGGAGCGCCCCCGCCGGCGCGCGCCGTTGTGGGCGGGGCCTGAGGAGGTGGGGCCTGCAGCGGGGCCCGGCGGGGGCGGAGCCGGCGGCCCCCGCCGCGGGCGAGTAAAGGAGAAGGCGGGCGGAGCGGGAGGCAAAAAGCCTACAGCACCCGGTATTCCCAGGCGGTCTCCCATCCAAGTACTAACCAGGCCCGACCCTGCTTAGCTTCCGAGATCAGACGAGATCGGGCGCGTTCAGGGTGGTATGGCCGTAGACGGGGGCGGGGGCCGCGGGCTGCCTCTTGAGGTCCAGTTTCGCAGGCGCTGGCGACTTAACGACAGCCTGGCGGCCCGCCCGCCCCGGCAGGGCCCCCTCGCCCGCCCAGGCAGGGGGAACGGAGGTCTCGGGTATCGGGCGGCGGCGGAGGGTTTGGCGACCACCTCCCAGCCCAGGGCGGCCGTGACCCAGCAAACCCTTCGGCGCTTGGCGCCCCGCCCAAGATCCCGCACGTCGCTCACAGGGACGTGGCCCCGGAGGCTTCAGGGCCCAGGGCCCGCGGTCCCTTGGGCATCGGCCCTGCCCGCCCACGCGGCGCTAGGCGCAGCCCGGCCGCAGCCCGGGCCGGCCCTCCTGCCCGACAGCAGCTGGCCCGAAGCCACTGGGAGCCACCATTGAGTCGCCACGGCCCCTCAGCCCCGGCAAGGCCACCCCTGCCCCACACCACCCCGCCGAGCTCAGGACCCCGCCCCTGGTGGCCGGCAGGCCCGGGGAAGCGGCCCCTGCCCTCCATCCCGCTCCCGCACCCGGCCGCGGTGACACGCCAGAGGGGCGGGGTGGTGGTGGGGGGGCTTTTGTCGGAGGGAGCTGTGGAGGGACACACCGGCACACAGGTGTCGGCGCCGGGGCTGGGCGCCGGTGGGGGCGGCCGGGTGCAGGTCGAGGGGCTCACGGGCCGAAAGGACGGCAACTGGGCCCGCGGCGGAGTCTGGGTCTGGAGGGCTCTGAGCCTCCATCCGCTCTGGTGCCTCCGGGCTACCGGCCCGAAGCCTGGTAGCGCAACACCCCACCGGCCCACAGACGTAGCCTCCCCAGCTGTGCTCACAGCGAGTCCAACCGCAGCCTGCACCCCTCCACGGGACACTTGGATTACTCCCGCGATCCCCACGAGGTGCGGCACCCGGCGGCCGAATGGGCTGAGATCCCGCCCTTGCGGCGCCCTGTGGCCACCTCCGCCTCCCTCACGGTACTGGCCGAGGCCTCGGACCAGCGGGCCCCGGCTCCCAGCTCAGCGCTGCTCCTCCGCCCCTCTCACCTCCTGCCCGACGTCCAGGCTACCGAGCACCCTCCACCCCCGCCCACCTTCATGCCACTCAGCCGGAACCCGGGAGGCAATGCCAACTACCAGGTGTATGACAGTCTGGTGCTGAAGCGGCAACCGCAGGAGGGCCAAGCGCGGGCCAACTCGCTGCTACCTTCCACCTCGGCCTCCAGGCCCTCTCTGCACGGGAGCCAGACTGGGAAAATGAACTTACCAGCAGCAAATGGGGGCAGGGGCAGGGGCAGGGGGCGGCAGGGCATGGAGAGAGGAATAAAGAGCGCCAGAGTCCAGGAAACATTGGTGGTCTGTGGCTTGGAAGCGCCACTCCTTCTGCCAGCCTGGGTCCCTGCGCTTGGCTTCCTGCAATAAGAAGCCAGTGTCCCCTTCTTGGCCTGAGGTTCCCTTTGGTTTAGTGGCCACAGTTCTGCCAGCAGGCCCCTCCTGGTCCTATACCATGCACTAAGTACATCTGCAGCTGCAGACTCCAAACCCCTGGTCTCTGGGCACCTCCTCTGTGTCTCAGCTGTCCCTGTCCACAGAGAGCCTCATACAAGAAGTTGCTTCCAAACTGGGAGGTTCCACATCTGGGCAGGTCCAGCTCCAGGCCCAGTGAAGGGCATGAAGAAGGCTGAGGCTCTGGACTCCAGCCAGGCCTTCAGCAGGCCTCTGAGGCCAAGGTCTTCCTAGTCTCAAGAGGGGCCAAGAGATGCAATGTGTCATTTGAACAAGTGAGTCAGCGGGCGGTGAGCGAATGAATGACCGCTCGAGGGGATGTATGCCGGCCACCGGGCCCTGTTTGACTGTCCAGGCTCAGCTTACCTGACCCTGGTTACCAGGGAATGCCACTCTGGGCCCCCCTTTTCTTTCATCCCCCTCCCTCACTGTGACCTCAACACCTGCCCCATTATGACCCAGTCTGGCTCCCAGTTAAAACTGGAGGGCAGGGGGCCCAGGCAGTCTTGGGACCAACGGCCATGGGTGAGCGACACTACTACCGAGCCGAGCCGTTCACTGGCCCCATCCCCAGGAAATGCCAGGAGCAAGGATACTCAATTCTTCTGATCCCGGTCAGCTTCATCTTGCTCAACGTGGGGATCAACGTGGTGACTATGGTCAGGGCAGGATCTGTGCAGCGCGGTTGGGGGAGCCCTGGGGTCTTGAAGGGGCTGAGGTGGGAGGGCTGCTGGGGTGTGACCGGACAAGGGTTGGATTTCAGGGCTCACCCTGCTCCCGGCCTCGCCCCTCCCCTTCTTCCCTCAACTCTGGAGGCATCTGAAGAGATTCTTGCGGGCACTTTTCAATCGTATTTTCCACAAAGGTGAGTGGGCGCCGGCGTGGGTTCAGGGGATGTGGGCCTGTCCCCTTTCTTCTATCCCTGCCTTGATTCTCAGCCCCTCAGGAACCCAGGCCCTGACCCATCTCGCCTTTCCCCACAGACAAGCAAGCCAGCTGTGTAGGCAGCCATCGCATGTGCATGCGCTGCTCCGTGGATCCCAAGAACCTGTGCTCAAGAGTTTCTTCCCGCTTCTGCCATCGCCCAAGCTTCCTGCTCGGGCAGGCAAACCACCTTGACTCCTGCCTGCAGCGGGGCTCGGCGGGGGCGGAGCCGGCGGCCCCACCGCCGCGGGCGAGTAAAGGAGAAGGCGGGCGGAGCGGGAGGCAAAAAGCCTACAGCACCCGGTATTCCCAGGCGGTCTCCCATCCAAGTACTAACCAGGCCCGACCCTGCTTAGCTTCCGATATCAGACGAGATCGGGCGCGTTCAGGGTGGTATGGCCGAAGACGGGGGCGGGGTCCGCGGGCGGCCTCTAGAGCCCCAGTTTCGCTGGCGCTGGCCCCCTAACGCCAGCCTGGCGGCCCGCCCGCCCAGGCAGGGGGAACGGAGGTCTCGGGTATCGGGCGGCGGCGGAGGGTTTGGCGACCACCTCCCAGCCCAGGGCAGCCGTGACCCAGCAAACCCTTCGGCGCTTGGCACCCCGCCCAAGATCCCGCACGTCGCTCACAGGGACGTGGCCCCGGAGGCTTCAGGGCCCAGGGCCCGCGGTCCCTTGGGCATCGGCCCTGCCCGCCCACGCGGCGCTAGGCGCAGCCCGGCCGCAGCCCGGGCCGGCCCTCCTGCCCGACAGCAGCTGGCCCGAAGCCACTGGGAGCCACCATTGAGTCGCCACGGCCCCTCAGCCCCGGCAAGTCCACCCCTGCCCCACACCCCCCGCCGAGCTCAGGACCCCGCCCCTGGTGGCCGGCAGGCCCGGGGAAGCGGCCCCTGCCCTCCATCCCGCTCCCGCACCCGGCCGCGGTGACACGCCAGAGGGGCGGGGTGGTGGTGGGGGGGCTTTTGTCGGAGGGAGCTGTGGAGGGACACACCGGCACACAGGTGGCGGCGCCGGGGCTGGGCGCCGGTGGGGGCGGCCGGGTGCAGGTCGAGGGGCTCACGGGCCGAAAGGACGGCAACTGGGCCCGCGGCGGAGTCTGGGTCTGGAGGGCTCTGAGCCTCCATCCGCTCTGGTGCCTCCGGGCTACCGGCCCGAAGCCTGGTAGCGCAACACCCCACCGGCCCACAGACGTAGCCTCCCCAGCTGTGCTCACAGCGAGTCCAACCGCAGCCTGCACCCCTCCACGGGACACTTGGATTACTCCCGCGATCCCCACGAGGTGCGGCACCCGGCGGCCGAATGGGCTGAGATCCCGCCCTTGCGGCGCCCTGTGGCCACCTCCGCCTCCCTCACGGTACTGGCCGAGGCCTCGGACCAGCGGGCCCCGGCTCCCAGCTCAGCGCTGCTCCTCCGCCCCTCTCACCTCCTGCCCGACGTCCAGGCTACCGAGCACCCTCCACCCCCGCCCACCTTCATGCCACTCAGCCGGAACCCGGGAGGCAATGCCAACTACCAGGTGTATGACAGTCTGGTGCTGAAGCGGCAACCGCAGGAGGGCCAAGCGCGGGCCAACTCGCTGCTACCTTCCACCTCGGCCTCCAGGCCCTCTCTGCACGGGAGCCAGACTGGGAAAATGAACTTACCAGCAGCAAATGGGGGCAGGGGCAGGGGCAGGGGGCGGCAGGGCATGGAGAGAGGAATAAAGAGCGCCAGAGTCCAGGAAACATTGGTGGTCTGTGGCTTGGAAGCGCCACTCCTTCTGCCAGCCTGGGTCCCTGCGCTTGGCTTCCTGCAATAAGAAGCCAGTGTCCCCTTCTTGGCCTGAGGTTCCCTTTGGTTTAGTGGCCACAGTTCTGCCAGCAGGCCCCTCCTGGTCCTATACCATGCACTAAGTACATCTGCAGCTGCAGACTCCAAACCCCTGGTCTCTGGGCACCTCCTCTGTGTCTCAGCTGTCCCTGTCCACAGAGAGCCTCATACAAGAAGTTGCTTCCAAACTGGGAGGTTCCACATCTGGGCAGGTCCAGCTCCAGGCCCAGTGAAGGGCATGAAGAAGGCTGAGGCTCTGGACTCCAGCCAGGCCTTCAGCAGGCCTCTGAGGCCAAGGTCTTCCTAGTCTCAAGAGGGGCCAAGAGACGCAATGTGTCATTTGAACAAGTGAGTCAGCGGGCGGTGAGCGAATGAATGACCGCTCGAGGGGATGTATGCCGGCCACCGGGCCCTGTTTGACTGTCCAGGCTCAGCTTACCTGACCCTGGTTACCAGGGAATGCCACTCTGGGCCCCCCTTTTCTTTCATCCCCCTCCCTCACTGTGACCTCAACACCTGCCCCATTATGACCCAGTCTGGCTCCCAGTTAAAACTGGAGGGCAGGGGGCCCAGGCAGTCCTGGGACCAACGGCCATGGGTGAGCGACACTACTACCGAGCCGAGCCGTTCACTGGCCCCATCCCCAGGAAATGCCAGGAGCAAGGATACTCAATTCTTCTGATCCCGGTCAGCTTCATCTTGCTCAACGTGGGGATCAACGTGGTGACTATGGTCAGGGCAGGATCTGTGCAGCGCGGTTGGGGGAGCCCTGGGGTCTTGAAGGGGCTGAGGTGGGAGGGCTGCTGGGGTGTGACCGGACAAGGGTTGGATTTCAGGGCTCACCCTGCTCCCGGCCTCGCCCCTCCCCTTCTTCCCTCAACTCTGGAGGCATCTGAAGAGATTCTTGCGGGCACTTTTCAATCGTATTTTCCACAAAGGTGAGTGGGCGCCGGCGTGGGTTCAGGGGATGTGGGCCTGTCCCCTTTCTTCTATCCCTGCCTTGATTCTCAGCCCCTCAGGAACCCAGGCCCTGACCCATCTCGCCTTTCCCCACAGACAAGCAAGCCAGCTGTGTAGGCAGCCATCGCATGTGCATGCGCTGCTCCGTGGATCCCAAGAACCTGTGCTCAAGAGTTTCTTCCCGCTTCTGCCATCGCCCAAGCTTCCTGCTCGGGCAGGCAAACCACCTTGACTCCTGCCTGCAGCGGGGCTCGGCGGGGGCGGAGCCGGCGGCCCCCCCGCCGCGGGCGAGTAAAGGAGAAGGCGGGCGGAGCGGGAGGCAAAAAGCCTACAGCACCCGGTATTCCCAGGCGGTCTCCCATCCAAGTACTAACCAGGCCCGACCCTGCTTAGCTTCCGAGATCAGACGAGATCGGGCGCGTTCAGGGTGGTATGGCCGTAGACGGGGGCGGGGGCCGCGGGCGGCCTCTAGAGGCCCAGTTTCGCTGGCGCTGGCGCCCTAACGCCAGCCTGGCGGCCCGCCCGCCCCGGCAGGGGGAACGGAGGTCTCGGGTATCGGGCGGCGGCGGAGGGTTTGGCGACCACCTCCCAGCCCAGGGCGGCCGTGACCCAGCAAAGCCTTCGGCGCTTGGCGCCCCGCCCAAGATCCCGCACGTCGCTCACAGGGACGTGGCCCCGGAGGCTTCAGGGCCCGGGGCCCGCGGTCCCTTGTACATCGGCCCTGCCTGCCCACGCGGCGCTGGGCGCAGCCCGACCACAGCCCGGGCCGGCCCTCCTGCCCGACAGCAGCTGGCCCGAAGCCACTGGGAGCCACCATTGAGTCGCCACGGCCCCTCAGCCCCGGCAAGGCCACCCCTGCCCCACACACCCCGCCGAGCTCAGGACCCCGCCCCTGGTGGCCGGCAGGCCCGGGGAAGCGGCCCCTGCCCTCCATCCCGCTCCCGCACCCGGCCGCGGTGACACGCCAGAGGGGCGGGGTGGTGGTGGGGGGCTTTTGTCGGAGGGAGCTGTGGAGGGACACACCGGCACACAGGTGGCGGCGCCGGGGCTGGGCGCCGGTGGGGTCGGCCAGGTGCAGGTCGAGGGGCTCGCGGGCCGAAAGGACGGCAACTGGGCCCGCGGCAGAGTCTGGGAACGGGCCAGCCGCCCCGGGAGCGTCTGGGGTGCGGCTGCCTTCCAGGGCCGCCTTCTGGCCGCCTGGCCGGCCGGGCCGGCGGGGAGCGCCCCCGCCGGCGCGCGCCGTTGTGGGCGGGGCCTGAGGAGGTGGGGCCTGCAGCGGGGCCCGGCGGGGGCGGAGCCGGCGGCCCCCGCCGCGGGCGAGTAAAGGAGAAGGCGGGCGGAGCGGGAGGCAAAAAGCCTACAGCACCCGGTATTCCCAGGCGGTCTCCCATCCAAGTACTAACCAGGCCCGACCCTGCTTAGCTTCCGAGATCAGACGAGATCGGGCGCGTTCAGGGTGGTATGGCCGTAGACGGGGGCGGGGGCCGCGGGCTGCCTCTTGAGGTCCAGTTTCGCAGGCGCTGGCGACTTAACGACAGCCTGGCGGCCCGCCCGCCCCGGCAGGGCCCCCTCGCCCGCCCAGGCAGGGGGAACGGAGGTCTCGGGTATCGGGCGGCGGCGGAGGGTTTGGCGACCACCTCCCAGCCCAGGGCGGCCGTGACCCAGCAAACCCTTCGGCGCTTGGCGCCCCGCCCAAGATCCCGCACGTCGCTCACAGGGACGTGGCCCCGGAGGCTTCAGGGCCCAGGGCCCGCGGTCCCTTGGGCATCGGCCCTGCCCGCCCACGCGGCGCTAGGCGCAGCCCGGCCGCAGCCCGGGCCGGCCCTCCTGCCCGACAGCAGCTGGCCCGAAGCCACTGGGAGCCACCATTGAGTCGCCACGGCCCCTCAGCCCCGGCAAGGCCACCCCTGCCCCACACCACCCCGCCGAGCTCAGGACCCCGCCCCTGGTGGCCGGCAGGCCCGGGGAAGCGGCCCCTGCCCTCCATCCTGCTCCCGCACCCGGCCGCGGTGACACGCCAGAGGGGCGGGGTGGTGGTGGGGGGGCTTTTGTCGGAGGGAGCTGTGGAGGGACACACCGGCACACAGGTGTCGGCGCCGGGGCTGGGCGCCGGTGGGGGCGGCCGGGTGCAGGTCGAGGGGCTCACGGGCCGAAAGGACGGCAACTGGGCCCGCGGCGGAGTCTGGGTCTGGAGGGCTCTGAGCCTCCATCCGCTCTGGTGCCTCCGGGCTACCGGCCCGAAGCCTGGTAGCGCAACACCCCACCGGCCCACAGACGTAGCCTCCCCAGCTGTGCTCACAGCGAGTCCAACCGCAGCCTGCACCCCTCCACGGGACACTTGGATTACTCCCGCGATCCCCACGAGGTGCGGCACCCGGCGGCCGAATGGGCTGAGATCCCGCCCTTGCGGCGCCCTGTGGCCACCTCCGCCTCCCTCACGGTACTGGCCGAGGCCTCGGACCAGCGGGCCCCGGCTCCCAGCTCAGCGCTGCTCCTCCGCCCCTCTCACCTCCTGCCCGACGTCCAGGCTACCGAGCACCCTCCACCCCCGCCCACCTTCATGCCACTCAGCCGGAACCCGGGAGGCAATGCCAACTACCAGGTGTATGACAGTCTGGTGCTGAAGCGGCAACCGCAGGAGGGCCAAGCGCGGGCCAACTCGCTGCTACCTTCCACCTCGGCCTCCAGGCCCTCTCTGCACGGGAGCCAGACTGGGAAAATGAACTTACCAGCAGCAAATGGGGGCAGGGGCAGGGGCAGGGGGCGGCAGGGCATGGAGAGAGGAATAAAGAGCGCCAGAGTCCAGGAAACATTGGTGGTCTGTGGCTTGGAAGCGCCACTCCTTCTGCCAGCCTGGGTCCCTGCGCTTGGCTTCCTGCAATAAGAAGCCAGTGTCCCCTTCTTGGCCTGAGGTTCCCTTTGGTTTAGTGGCCACAGTTCTGCCAGCAGGCCCCTCCTGGTCCTATACCATGCACTAAGTACATCTGCAGCTGCAGACTCCAAACCCCTGGTCTCTGGGCACCTCCTCTGTGTCTCAGCTGTCCCTGTCCACAGAGAGCCTCATACAAGAAGTTGCTTCCAAACTGGGAGGTTCCACATCTGGGCAGGTCCAGCTCCAGGCCCAGTGAAGGGCATGAAGAAGGCTGAGGCTCTGGACTCCAGCCAGGCCTTCAGCAGGCCTCTGAGGCCAAGGTCTTCCTAGTCTCAAGAGGGGCCAAGAGATGCAATGTGTCATTTGAACAAGTGAGTCAGCGGGCGGTGAGCGAATGAATGACCGCTCGAGGGGATGTATGCCGGCCACCGGGCCCTGTTTGACTGTCCAGGCTCAGCTTACCTGACCCTGGTTACCAGGGAATGCCACTCTGGGCCCCCCTTTTCTTTCATCCCCCTCCCTCACTGTGACCTCAACACCTGCCCCATTATGACCCAGTCTGGCTCCCAGTTAAAACTGGAGGGCAGGGGGCCCAGGCAGTCTTGGGACCAACGGCCATGGGTGAGCGACACTACTACCGAGCCGAGCCGTTCACTGGCCCCATCCCCAGGAAATGCCAGGAGCAAGGATACTCAATTCTTCTGATCCCGGTCAGCTTCATCTTGCTCAACGTGGGGATCAACGTGGTGACTATGGTCAGGGCAGGATCTGTGCAGCGCGGTTGGGGGAGCCCTGGGGTCTTGAAGGGGCTGAGGTGGGAGGGCTGCTGGGGTGTGACCGGACAAGGGTTGGATTTCAGGGCTCACCCTGCTCCCGGCCTCGCCCCTCCCCTTCTTCCCTCAACTCTGGAGGCATCTGAAGAGATTCTTGCGGGCACTTTTCAATCGTATTTTCCACAAAGGTGAGTGGGCGCCGGCGTGGGTTCAGGGGATGTGGGCCTGTCCCCTTTCTTCTATCCCTGCCTTGATTCTCAGCCCCTCAGGAACCCAGGCCCTGACCCATCTCGCCTTTCCCCACAGACAAGCAAGCCAGCTGTGTAGGCAGCCATCGCATGTGCATGCGCTGCTCCGTGGATCCCAAGAACCTGTGCTCAAGAGTTTCTTCCCGCTTCTGCCATCGCCCAAGCTTCCTGCTCGGGCAGGCAAACCACCTTGACTCCTGCCTGCAGCGGGGCTCGGCGGGGGCGGAGCCGGCGGCCCCACCGCCGCGGGCGAGTAAAGGAGAAGGCGGGCGGAGCGGGAGGCAAAAAGCCTACAGCACCCGGTATTCCCAGGCGGTCTCCCATCCAAGTACTAACCAGGCCCGACCCTGCTTAGCTTCCGATATCAGACGAGATCGGGCGCGTTCAGGGTGGTATGGCCGAAGACGGGGGCGGGGTCCGCGGGCGGCCTCTAGAGCCCCAGTTTCGCTGGCGCTGGCCCCCTAACGCCAGCCTGGCGGCCCGCCCGCCCAGGCAGGGGGAACGGAGGTCTCGGGTATCGGGCGGCGGCGGAGGGTTTGGCGACCACCTCCCAGCCCAGGGCAGCCGTGACCCAGCAAACCCTTCGGCGCTTGGCACCCCGCCCAAGATCCCGCACGTCGCTCACAGGGACGTGGCCCCGGAGGCTTCAGGGCCCAGGGCCCGCGGTCCCTTGGGCATCGGCCCTGCCCGCCCACGCGGCGCTAGGCGCAGCCCGGCCGCAGCCCGGGCCGGCCCTCCTGCCCGACAGCAGCTGGCCCGAAGCCACTGGGAGCCACCATTGAGTCGCCACGGCCCCTCAGCCCCGGCAAGTCCACCCCTGCCCCACACCCCCCGCCGAGCTCAGGACCCCGCCCCTGGTGGCCGGCAGGCCCGGGGAAGCGGCCCCTGCCCTCCATCCCGCTCCCGCACCCGGCCGCGGTGACACGCCAGAGGGGCGGGGTGGTGGTGGGGGGGCTTTTGTCGGAGGGAGCTGTGGAGGGACACACCGGCACACAGGTGGCGGCGCCGGGGCTGGGCGCCGGTGGGGGCGGCCGGGTGCAGGTCGAGGGGCTCACGGGCCGAAAGGACGGCAACTGGGCCCGCGGCGGAGTCTGGGTCTGGAGGGCTCTGAGCCTCCATCCGCTCTGGTGCCTCCGGGCTACCGGCCCGAAGCCTGGTAGCGCAACACCCCACCGGCCCACAGACGTAGCCTCCCCAGCTGTGCTCACAGCGAGTCCAACCGCAGCCTGCACCCCTCCACGGGACACTTGGATTACTCCCGCGATCCCCACGAGGTGCGGCACCCGGCGGCCGAATGGGCTGAGATCCCGCCCTTGCGGCGCCCTGTGGCCACCTCCGCCTCCCTCACGGTACTGGCCGAGGCCTCGGACCAGCGGGCCCCGGCTCCCAGCTCAGCGCTGCTCCTCCGCCCCTCTCACCTCCTGCCCGACGTCCAGGCTACCGAGCACCCTCCACCCCCGCCCACCTTCATGCCACTCAGCCGGAACCCGGGAGGCAATGCCAACTACCAGGTGTATGACAGTCTGGTGCTGAAGCGGCAACCGCAGGAGGGCCAAGCGCGGGCCAACTCGCTGCTACCTTCCACCTCGGCCTCCAGGCCCTCTCTGCACGGGAGCCAGACTGGGAAAATGAACTTACCAGCAGCAAATGGGGGCAGGGGCAGGGGCAGGGGGCGGCAGGGCATGGAGAGAGGAATAAAGAGCGCCAGAGTCCAGGAAACATTGGTGGTCTGTGGCTTGGAAGCGCCACTCCTTCTGCCAGCCTGGGTCCCTGCGCTTGGCTTCCTGCAATAAGAAGCCAGTGTCCCCTTCTTGGCCTGAGGTTCCCTTTGGTTTAGTGGCCACAGTTCTGCCAGCAGGCCCCTCCTGGTCCTATACCATGCACTAAGTACATCTGCAGCTGCAGACTCCAAACCCCTGGTCTCTGGGCACCTCCTCTGTGTCTCAGCTGTCCCTGTCCACAGAGAGCCTCATACAAGAAGTTGCTTCCAAACTGGGAGGTTCCACATCTGGGCAGGTCCAGCTCCAGGCCCAGTGAAGGGCATGAAGAAGGCTGAGGCTCTGGACTCCAGCCAGGCCTTCAGCAGGCCTCTGAGGCCAAGGTCTTCCTAGTCTCAAGAGGGGCCAAGAGACGCAATGTGTCATTTGAACAAGTGAGTCAGCGGGCGGTGAGCGAATGAATGACCGCTCGAGGGGATGTATGCCGGCCACCGGGCCCTGTTTGACTGTCCAGGCTCAGCTTACCTGACCCTGGTTACCAGGGAATGCCACTCTGGGCCCCCCTTTTCTTTCATCCCCCTCCCTCACTGTGACCTCAACACCTGCCCCATTATGACCCAGTCTGGCTCCCAGTTAAAACTGGAGGGCAGGGGGCCCAGGCAGTCCTGGGACCAACGGCCATGGGTGAGCGACACTACTACCGAGCCGAGCCGTTCACTGGCCCCATCCCCAGGAAATGCCAGGAGCAAGGATACTCAATTCTTCTGATCCCGGTCAGCTTCATCTTGCTCAACGTGGGGATCAACGTGGTGACTATGGTCAGGGCAGGATCTGTGCAGCGCGGTTGGGGGAGCCCTGGGGTCTTGAAGGGGCTGAGGTGGGAGGGCTGCTGGGGTGTGACCGGACAAGGGTTGGATTTCAGGGCTCACCCTGCTCCCGGCCTCGCCCCTCCCCTTCTTCCCTCAACTCTGGAGGCATCTGAAGAGATTCTTGCGGGCACTTTTCAATCGTATTTTCCACAAAGGTGAGTGGGCGCCGGCGTGGGTTCAGGGGATGTGGGCCTGTCCCCTTTCTTCTATCCCTGCCTTGATTCTCAGCCCCTCAGGAACCCAGGCCCTGACCCATCTCGCCTTTCCCCACAGACAAGCAAGCCAGCTGTGTAGGCAGCCATCGCATGTGCATGCGCTGCTCCGTGGATCCCAAGAACCTGTGCTCAAGAGTTTCTTCCCGCTTCTGCCATCGCCCAAGCTTCCTGCTCGGGCAGGCAAACCACCTTGACTCCTGCCTGCAGCGGGGCTCGGCGGGGGCGGAGCCGGCGGCCCCCCCGCCGCGGGCGAGTAAAGGAGAAGGCGGGCGGAGCGGGAGGCAAAAAGCCTACAGCACCCGGTATTCCCAGGCGGTCTCCCATCCAAGTACTAACCAGGCCCGACCCTGCTTAGCTTCCGAGATCAGACGAGATCGGGCGCGTTCAGGGTGGTATGGCCGTAGACGGGGGCGGGGGCCGCGGGCGGCCTCTAGAGGCCCAGTTTCGCTGGCGCTGGCGCCCTAACGCCAGCCTGGCGGCCCGCCCGCCCCGGCAGGGGGAACGGAGGTCTCGGGTATCGGGCGGCGGCGGAGGGTTTGGCGACCACCTCCCAGCCCAGGGCGGCCGTGACCCAGCAAAGCCTTCGGCGCTTGGCGCCCCGCCCAAGATCCCGCACGTCGCTCACAGGGACGTGGCCCCGGAGGCTTCAGGGCCCGGGGCCCGCGGTCCCTTGGGCATCGGCCCTGCCCGCCCACGCGGCGCTAGGCGCAGCGCAGCCGCAGCCCGGGCCGGCCCTGCTGCCCGACAGCAGCTGGCCCGAAGCCACTGGGAGCCACCATTGAGTCGCCACGGCCCCTCAGCCCCGGCAAGGCCACCCTTGCCCCCACACCCCCCGCCGAGCTCAGGACCCCGCCCCTGGTGGCCGGCAGGCCCGGGGAAGCGGCCCCTGCCCTCGATCCCGCTCCCGCACCCGGCCGCGGTGACACGCCAGAGGGGCGGGGTGGGGGTGGGGGGCTTTTGTCGGAGGGAGCTGTGGAGGGACACACCGGCACACAGGTGGCGGCGCCGGGGCTGGGCGCCGGTGGGGGCGGCCAGGTGCAGGTCGAGGGGCTCGAGGGCCGAAAGGAAGGCAACTGGGAGCGCGGCGGAGCCTGGGTCCGGGCCAGCCGCCCCGGGAGCGTCTGGGGTGCGGCTGCCTTCCAGGGCCGCCTTCTGGCCGCCTGGCCGGCCGGGCCGGCGGGGAGCGCCCCCGCCGGCGCGCGCCGTGGTGGGAGGGGCCTGAGGAGGTGGGGCCTGCAGCGGGGCCCGGCGGGGGCGGAGCCGGCGGCCCCCGCCGCGGGCGAGTAAAGGAGAAGGCGGGCGGAGCGGGAGGCAAAAAGCCTACAGCACCCGGTATTCCCAGGCGGTCTCCCATCCAAGTACTAACCAGGCCCGACCCTGCTTAGCTTCCGAGATCAGACGAGATCGGGCGCGTTCAGGGTGGTATGGCCGTAGACGGGGGCGGGGGCCGCGGGCTGCCTCTTGAGGCCCAGTTTCGCAGGCGCTGGCGCCTTAACGCCAGCCTGGCGGCCCTCCCGGCCCGGCAGGGCCCCCTCGCCCGCCCAGGCAGGGGCAACGGAGGTCTCGGGTATCGGGCGGCGGCGGAGGGTTTGGCGACCACCTCCCAGCCCAGGGCGGCCGTGACCCAGCAAAGCCTTCGGCGCTTGGCGCCCCGCCCAAGATCCCGCACGTCGCTCACAGGGACGTGGCCCCGGAGGCTTCAGGGCCCGGGGCCCGCGGTCCCTTGGGCATCGGCCCTGCCCGCCCACGCGGCGCTAGGCGCAGCGCAGCCGCAGCCCGGGCCGGCCCTGCTGCCCGACATAGCTGGCCCAAAGCCACTGGGAGCCACCATTGAGTCGCCACGGCCCCTCAGCCCCGGCAAGGCCACCCTTGCCCCCACACCCCCCGCCGAGCTCAGGACCCCGCCCCTGGTGGCCGGCAGGCCCGGGGAAGCGGCCCCTGCCCTCCATCCCGCTCCCGCACCCGGCCGCGGTGACACGCCAGAGGGGCGGGGTGGGGGTGGGGGGCTTTTGTCGGAGGGAGCTGTGGAGGGACACACCGGCACACAGGTGGCGGCGCCGGTGGGGGCGGCCAGGTGCAGGTCGAGGGGCTCGCGGGCCGAAAGGACGGCAACTGGGCCCGCGGCGGAGCCTGGGTCCGGGTCAGCCGCCCCGGGAGCGTCTGGGGTGCGGCTGCCTTCCAGGGCCGCCTTCTGGCCGCCTGGCCGGCCGGGCCGGCGGGGAGCGCCCCCGCCGGCGCGCGCCGTGGTGGGAGGGGCCTGAGGAGGTGGGGCCTGCAGCGGGGCCCGGCGGGGGCGGAGCCGGCGGCCCCCACCGCGGGCGAGTAAAGGAGAAGGCGGGCGGAGCGGGCGGCAAAAAGCCTACAGCACCCGGTATTCCCAGGCGGTCTCCCATCCAAGTACTAACCAGGCCCGACCCTGCTTAGCTTCCGAGATCAGACGAGATCGGGCGCGTTCAGGGTGGTATGGCCGTAGACGGGGGCGGGGGCCGCGGGCTGCCTCTTGAGGCCCAGTTTCGCAGGCGCTGGCGCCTTAACGCCAGCCTGGCGGCCCGCCCGCCCCGGCAGGGCCCCCTCGCCCGCCCAGGCAGGGGCAACGGAGGTCTCGGGTATCGGGCGGCGGCGGAGGGTTTGGCGACCACCTCCCAGCCCAGGGCGGCCGTGACCCAGCAAAGCCTTCGGCGCTTGGCGCCCCGCCCAAGATCCCGCACGTCGCTCACAGGGACGTGGCCCCGGAGGCTTCAGGGCCCGGGGCCCGCGGTCCCTTGGGCATCGGCCCTGCCCGCCCACGCGGCGCTAGGCGCAGCGCAGCCGCAGCCCGGGCCGGCCCTGCTGCCCGACAGCAGCTGGCCCGAAGCCACTGGGAGCCACCATTGAGTCGCCACGGCCCCTCAGCCCCGGCAAGGCCACCCTTGCCCCCACACCCCCCGCCGAGCTCAGGACCTCGCCCCTGGTGGCCGGCAGGCCCGGGGAAGCGGCCCCTGCCCTCGATCCCGCTCCCGCACCCG
The DNA here is from genome assembly GCF_964270905.1 of Leucopleurus acutus. Classification (NCBI taxonomy): domain Eukaryota; kingdom Metazoa; phylum Chordata; class Mammalia; order Artiodactyla; family Delphinidae; genus Leucopleurus; species Leucopleurus acutus. Next base: position 3,920 of record NW_028138791.1, on the reverse strand, counting down.
GCCGCGGTGACACGCCAGAGGGGCGGGGTGGGGGTGGGGGGCTTTTGTCGGAGGGAGCTGTGGAGGGACACACCGGCACACAGGTGGCGGCGCCGGGGCTGGGCGCCGGTGGGGGCGGCCAGGTGCAGGTCGAGGGGCTCGCGGGCCGAAAGGAAGGCAACTGGGCGCGCGGCGGAGCCTGGGTCCGGGCCAGCCGCCCCGGGAGCGTCTGGGGTGCGGCTGCCTTCCAGGGCCGCCTTCTGGCCGCCTGGCCGGCCGGGCCGGCGGGGAGCGCCCCCGCCGGCGCGCGCCGTGGTGGGAGGGGCCTGAGGAGGTGGGGCCTGCAGCGGGGCCCGGCGGGGGCGGAGCCGGCGGCCCCCGCCGCGGGCGAGTAAAGGAGAAGGCGGGCGGAGCGGGAGGCAAAAAGCCTACAGCACCCGGTATTCCCAGGCGGTCTCCCATCCAAGTACTAACCAGGCCCGACCCTGCTTAGCTTCCGAGATCAGACGAGATCGGGCGCGTTCAGGGTGGTATGGCCGTAGACGGGGGCGGGGGCCGCGGGCTGCCTCTTGAGGCCCAGTTTCGCAGGCGCTGGCGCCTTAACGCCAGCCTGGCGGCCCGCCCGCCCCGGCAGGGCCCCCTCGCCCGCCCAGGCAGGGGCAACGGAGGTCTCGGGTATCGGGCGGCGGCGGAGGGTTTGGCGACCACCTCCCAGCCCAGGGCGGCCGTGACCCAGCAAAGCCTTCGGCGCTTGGCGCCCCGCCCAAGATCCCGCACGTCGCTCACAGGGACGTGGCCCCGGAGGCTTCAGGGCCCGGGGCCCGCGGTCCCTTGGGCATCGGCCCTGCCCGCCCACGCGGCGCTAGGCGCAGCGCAGCCGCAGCCCGGGCCGGCCCTGCTGCCCGACAGCAGCTGGCCCGAAGCCACTGGGAGCCACCATTGAGTCGCCACGGCCCCTCAGCCCCGGCAAGGCCACCCTTGCCCCCACACCCCCCGCCGAGCTCAGGACTCCGCCCCTGGTGGCCGGCAGGCCCGGGGAAGCGGCCCCTGCCCTCGATCCCGCTCCCGCACCCGGCCGCGGTGACACGCCAGAGGGGCGGGGTGGGGGTGGGGGGCTTTTGTCGGAGGGAGCTGTGGAGGGACACACCGGCACACAGGTGGCGGCGCCGGGGCTGGGCGCCGGTGGGGGCGGCCAGGTGCAGGTCGAGGGGCTCGCGGGCCGAAAGGAAGGCAACTGGGCGCGCGGCGGAGCCTGGGTCCGGGCCAGCCGCCCCGGGAGCGTCTGGGGTGCGGCTGCCTTCCAGGGCCGCCTTCTGGCCGCCTGGCCGGCCGGGCCGGCGGGGAGCGCCCCCGCCGGCGCGCGCCGTGGTGGGAGGGGCCTGAGGAGGTGGGGCCTGCAGCGGGGCCCGGCGGGGGCGGAGCCGGCGGCCCCCGCCGCGGGCGAGTAAAGGAGAAGGCGGGCGGAGCGGGAGGCAAAAAGCCTACAGCACCCGGTATTCCCAGGCGGTCTCCCATCCAAGTACTAACCAGGCCCGACCCTGCTTAGCTTCCGAGATCAGACGAGATCGGGCGCGTTCAGGGTGGTATGGCCGTAGACGGGGGCGGGGGCCGCGGGCTGCCTCTTGAGGCCCAGTTTCGCAGGCGCTGGCGCCTTAACGCCAGCCTGGCGGCCCGCCCGCCCCGGCAGGGCCCCCTCGCCCGCCCAGGCAGGGGCAACGGAGGTCTCGGGTATCGGGCGGCGGCGGAGGGTTTGGCGACCACCTCCCAGCCCAGGGCGGCCGTGACCCAGCAAAGCCTTCGGCGCTTGGCGCCCCGCCCAAGATCCCGCACGTCGCTCACAGGGACGTGGCCCCGGAGGCTTCAGGGCCCGGGGCCCGCGGTCCCTTGGGCATCGGCCCTGCCCGCCCACGCGGCGCTAGGCGCAGCGCAGCCGCAGCCCGGGCCGGCCCTGCTGCCCGACAGCAGCTGGCCCAAAGCCACTGGGAGCCACCATTGAGTCGCCACGGCCCCTCAGCCCCGGCAAGGCCACCCTTGCCCCCACACCCCCCGCCGAGCTCAGGACCCCGCCCCTGGTGGCCGGCAGGCCCGGGGAAGCGGCCCCTGCCCTCGATCCCGCTCCCGCACCCGGCCGCGGTGACACGCCAGAGGGGCGGGGTGGGGGTGGGGGGCTTTTGTCGGAGGGAGCTGTGGAGGGACACACCGGCACACAGGTGGCGGCGCCGGTGGGGGCGGCCAGGTGCAGGTCGAGGGGCTCGCGGGCCGAAAGGACGGCAACTGGGCCCGCGGCGGAGCCTGGGTCCGGGTCAGCCGCCCCGGGAGCGTCTGGGGTGCGGCTGCCTTCCAGGGCCGCCTTCTGGCCGCCTGGCCGGCCGGGCCGGCGGGGAGCGCCCCCGCCGGCGCGCGCCGTGGTGGGAGGGGCCTGAGGAGGTGGGACCTGCAGCGGGGCCCGGCGGGGGCGGAGCCGGCGGCCCCCGCCGCGGGCGAGTAAAGGAGAAGGCGGGCGGAGCGGGAGGCAAAAAGCCTACAGCACCCGGTATTCCCAGGCGGTCTCCCATCCAAGTACTAACCAGGCCCGACCCTGCTTAGCTTCCGAGATCAGACGAGATCGGGCGCGTTCAGGGTGGTATGGCCGTAGACGGGGGCGGGGGCCGCGGGCTGCCTCTTGAGGCCCAGTTTCGCAGGCGCTGGCGCCTTAACGCCAGCCTGGCGGCCCGCCCGCCCCGGCAGGGCCCCCTCGCCCGCCCAGGCAGGGGCAACGGAGGTCTCGGGTATCGGGCGGCGGCGGAGGGTTTGGCGACCACCTCCCAGCCCAGGGCGGCCGTGACCCAGCAAAGCCTTCGGCGCTTGGCGCCCCGCCCAAGATCCCGCACGTCGCTCACAGGGACGTGGCCCCGGAGGCTTCAGGGCCCGGGGCCCGCGGTCCCTTGGGCATCGGCCCTGCCCGCCCACGCGGCGCTAGGCGCAGCGCAGCCGCAGCCCGGGCCGGCCCTGCTGCCCGACAGCAGCTGGCCCGAAGCCACTGGGAGCCACCATTGAGTCGCCACGGCCCCTCAGCCCCGGCAAGGCCACCCTTGCCCCCACACCCCCCGCCGAGCTCAGGACCCCGCCCCTGGTGGCCGGCAGGCCCGGGGAAGCGGCCCCTGCCCTCGATCCCGCTCCCGCACCCGGCCGCGGTGACACGCCAGAGGGGCGGGGTGGGGGTGGGGGGCTTTTGTCGGAGGGAGCTGTGGAGGGACACACCGGCACACAGGTGGCGGCGCCGGGGCTGGGCGCCGGTGGGGGCGGCCAGGTGCAGGTCGAGGGGCTCGCGGGCCGAAAGGAAGGCAACTGGGCGCGCGGCGGAGCCTGGGTCCGGGCCAGCCGCCCCGGGAGCGTCTGGGGTGCGGCTGCCTTCCAGGGCCGCCTTCTGGCCGCCTGGCCGGCCGGGCCGGCGGGGACCGCCCCCGCCGGCGCGCGCCGTGGTGGGAGGGGCCTGAGGAGGTGGGGCCTGCAGCGGGGCCCGGCGGGGGCGGAGCCGGCGGCCCCCGCCGCGGGCGAGTAAAGGAGAAGGCGGGCGGAGCGGGAGGCAAAAAGCCTACAGCACCCGGTATTCCCAGGCGGTCTCCCATCCAAGTACTAACCAGGCCCGACCCTGCTTAGCTTCCGAGATCAGACGAGATCGGGCGCGTTCAGGGTGGTATGGCCGTAGACGGGGGCGGGGGCCGCGGGCTGCCTCTTGAGGCCCAGTTTCGCAGGCGCTGGCGCCTTAACGCCAGCCTGGCGGCCCGCCCGCCCCGGCAGGGCCCCCTCGCCCGCCCAGGCAGGGGCAACGGAGGTCTCGGGTATCGGGCGGCGGCGGAGGGTTTGGCGACCACCTCCCAGCCCAGGGCGGCCGTGACCCAGCAAAGCCTTCGGCGCTTGGCGCCCCGCCCAAGATCCCGCACGTCGCTCACAGGGACGTG